>NW_013525024.1:2765354-2784675 GCF_000836215.1 Papilio polytes | reverse complement strand
TTTATTTATACCGATCACGTGATCGACCGTAACGAGCACGCACACAAATCAAGCAGATTTATGTCATGTACAACATTCACTATAGATAACTGAGAGAAAAGTTACGAATATATTTCGAAAATGCTTACTAAAGACACTTATTTGACCCCGTAAGCATGAGTGAAACTTAATTACAATAGCTCATTTGCATCACCTGTCGTCATCTAAAAAGTGTCACAAAATCCTCGACGGAATATAGTTTTGTGTGTTATTTGTCGCAATGTACGTTGAAAGATATCTATATCTATACTATTATAATAAAGCGTAAACACACACTTCTTTGTTGCCTAAGATATCAGCATTTACAGCATATTTTTAAATAATTCTTTATTTAATAAAAAGCCTTACAGTTACGTCACGCTTTAGGCTATATATTTCACGCCATTAAACTTAGGGGTAAATATTTTGTATGAAAACCCTAATGTGGGTTGCTGCCAACATCAATGAAGCAAGACAGTCAAGGTTTGTCATGTCGTGTCATTTTGACATTTTGTATTGATAATTTGACAAATGTAAACAATAAAATAAAATTTTCATAATCTCATGCGGATGAATCCGCACGGGAACAGCTAGTGTTAAATAATAATTAATTTCTTCATGCCCGACTCTAAAACTCTATAAAATCGGGTCATCCTGCAAATAAATAAGGTCGTCATAGATTAACGCAGAACGAAGAATGACTGCTGATGTGAATGAGCCCATAGGCCAGGGATGGCTAACAAATGGCACGCGACACAATGTTTTCGGCACGTCTGATCACACAATTCATTGTGCACTACAAAAAAGTATGAAATAGGTTTTATATGAGTATTATGTTACGCTACAGAATGTATCCAATGATCAAAAAATCACAATTATTCGATGGCACGTCTATGACCTCATTTAACATCTCTTTATAAAATCGGTTGCTACAGTTCTAAAGCCAGAATGCTTTATATGAATGTGTATCATGAATGCCCTTGTAATTACGTTTCTTCTCACGATGTACGTCTTTTTGCTGAAGGAAAAATTGTTTCAACACTAAGACGATCTTTTCATGTAATGTTAGAAATCTCCTTAAATTACAATCTAAAAGAAAATTATTCTACAGAAACAAAAAAGGGTTTATCACTGATAGTTCATAGGAATTGAAGATAAAATGTAGAATTAAAATTCCTTAAATTTTGCCTTCGTTTCCCTTTGTGCAGGAAAATAGAAAGCATCTCTTATAAAACCGACTTGTCCGTCAATGTCAAATAATACGTTTATTTGCAAACGTAGATGAAACACGCTGGACTCTGCAGGTACAAGAAACTTAGACAACATAACAAAGTTAGCGATCGAAACGTTGTTCTGTATGCGAAATAGAGAGGTCTACAAGGTTTAGACCCTTGATTCACTGAGGCGACGCGACCCTCATAGCACGCGACTTCGATATCTACAAGCATTGTATGTATAATTTAAATTGTTACTGTCACGATTGTTTTAGAAATATCAGATGCGCGTTTAGTCGCGCTAGTGGAAAAGAGGTGTAGACCATACTCATAGCAGACAGTCGCAAACACTCCGGAGCGCACAAACTAGACAATAGCATGGAGTGCACCTTTGTTGTCAATGGCGGCCTTTGTGACGTCATGTTAAAACGAGACCTCTTACAGCTCTCTGTGGCTTTGTACTATCCTTTATTGGTGGAACTGATAATTTATCGTTTAGTTTAACGGAACGTAAAATGAACAAACAAGCTATTTACTTAAGTCTTGATAATAATATGATTAGTGCCGTCACAAATCATCATATTTATCTGTCCTATGTCGTCATAAAAAGGTATGCTTTTCATCATGTCAATCTACCCTCATTGGTCTTACTAGGTGTGGTAGAAGCGGCCTCTGGCCCTCTAAAAAATCGCAAAGTGTATATAGGTATAAGAATTACTTAAAATAAGACAATATTAATAATTATAGCATCCCCCTAGACCTAGTCTAGATGGCTAGCGACACCAATGCCCACCCTACTTTCTCTTTCCTATAAACCCCCACAATTACCATAAAGATAAAAACACTCTAAAACTGCGACTATTAAAAACAATTGAACACAATGGAAACAATTGAATTGAAAATAGCATTTTTAAAAGGCTGTGTTTATTTGGTTTAAATGTAGTATTTGAAATTGGATTCACTTGAAAAAAATTGATGTACAAATATATATTGTACATCAATTTTTTTCAAGTGAAATTTTCAAAGCATTTATTGTGTACCAATCTTACACTTCTGCATTTACAATTTGTTTGACGTTTGAGTATTACATAAGTGTAATTAAAATTAAAATTGTTTTCTTTTAAATGGCTGAATATTAAAACGAATCTTGCACACTTTTTAACCGCCGAAAAATCTATCAGATGTTATGGAATTCAAAGTGTAAGTGTTGCCTTATCATTTAAGACGCTGTTCCATTTAAATGTCGTTTCAGTAGTCGGTCGCAATTCCAATGACATCTCAGAATTGTTGATATATGTGTGTGTATTTAGAATAGTTTGTACATCTACGGACTAAAGGCAGTCACTGTGTGGTGTCCGAAGAGTGAACGCGCAAAGTGAAGGATACTTATAACTTCAAATTTAAATTTTAATACGTTTGTGAATTAAAACGTGAGTAAAACTATTTTTAAAAGTATTAAGTACATTTATAATTTATTTTTAGACTATAATATTTATTAAAATCGGTATTAATTTAATTACTAAGCGATGTACACATTCCTTGGAATAATATCCTCTTGCTAATCTTACGAACGGAATAAAACGTATTGATGATGCAAGTTAATTTATATACCTAATATAGTATTACCTATTCTCAAATTAGCGCGATCGCGCTAGTGGAAATAGATATTAAAAATAGAAAACTAAGGTGAGTGTTTCCACTTGCAGACAGGCCTAATGATCAATTATATTTCATTCAAGGTCGATTTGTTACATGGATTTGATTAGGCCAATGGGAAAATAATCCTAATGAAGACACTTACTACATCAAAACTACACAAACCACATCATCATCACGCCTTGTCCCTACGAAGGGTCGGCACAGTATGTTCCATCTCTATCAGCCGTCATATCTAAATTAACTACCTTATGCATATTTACAATCCATTAACACGTTTAATGTGGCAAGTAAAATCATAATTCTGCAACTGGTGCGGCGGCGGGCCAAAATGCGCCCCCAATGATATTTCCGCCAGTCCGTGGCAGGTCTTTCTAGACCTACCAGCACTAGGATAGATTAAATTGCTATAACTTTGTGAAAACACAATGGAAACAAAAACACTTTATTTAATGTAATGTATACACCTAAGATAATCTTTTCGCACTAGCTAGAGGGACATAGTTTTAAGTACTGCGTCAGGCCGATATCGGCCTGTTACGGAGTGAACGTGTCAATACTTTCTTCAGTTTTCCTCTATCTTATCAAACTTTTATAACTATAATTCAGTTGACCTAAAAAAGGCGACTGAACCTTGCGTGTTTATCGTTGTGTGTGTTTAAAACATAACAGATTAAATACTCTGACGTAGTTACATTTAAAACCAATAATTAAAAAACATTAATCTTGATATCACGTTATAAATGCGAAAGTTTAGATGGATGGATGTTTGTTAGTTTGTAGCTTACATGGATAGCGGATCTTGATAAAATTTGGCTTATATGTAGAGGATAGTCTGGAAGAACACATAGACTTACTTTTGTTTTATTTTTCAATTCCACGCGGATGAAGTCGCGGGCGAAAGCTTAGTTATTTGTAATTTAATAGATCTCACTCTTTACGAATCAAGTTATTAACATCACAACTCACCACCCTAAAAACTGGGACAGATTACATCAAGTAGTGGAAATTACCACTTAGAGGTTATTTCCACTACAAAGTTCTTAGGTTAAGCGTTCTTTCCTTTATTGCGATTATACATGTATAAATGTTATAAAACTATGATAAAGTGCTGAATGACGAGGCAATTTCAAATGCAATAAGCATACTATCAGAAGTGCATAATTATGCACAATATTTCCACAATAAATACTACACATCAAGGGCCTCTTCTCTTATCATATCAAAACAAAAATATAAACGGTAAATGAAGTTTACAGTATGATACTTACATACATACTGCTTTTGGTATCTAATACTTTTTATGATATAAGGTGGCAAACGAGCAAGCGGCCACCTAAATCCACCAAAATTGTAAGCGGCCGCTGCCTTTTAAACATCCGCAATTGTAGATGCGTTGCCTACCCTTAATTGACGTAGGAGGAGACGCACATAAAGAGGATATTTCTCCTTCCTGTGCGACTCCACCATCAAATCCACTTTTACTTCTCATCCTTTCCTCTTAAGAAAAGGGTGGAAAGGGAAAAGGGACTAAAAAGTAGGCCTCCGGCACCACACTCATCAGGCGAATTTTTATCCAATTTATTTACCCTCTAAGTTTAGTAGCGTGAAAATGTATAGCCTAAAGCGTGACCTAGGTGTAGGGCTTTTTATTGAAAAAATAATTATTCAAAAATATGCTGTGATTGCTGACATTTTACGCCACAGAGAAGTGTGTGTAAGCCACAGAGAAGTATTTTGGAATAAGAACAATGTTTCAAGATTAGTCCCCTTTTGATCTAACTTGCCTATGTGTTCTTTGAAACGATGTTGTAAATCTGTGGCAAATTTCATCTAGGTCCTTTTAGCCGTAACATCCATCCATCCATCCATCTATATTTTCCCATTTATGTACTTAACAGGCAATGGTAATGAAGGGTGAACGTAAAGCAAACTATCCACAAGAGTACGAGCGGTGGGAGGCGGATGGCGTCACCTGGGTGATACAAGATCTGCCGCCTGAAGATGAAGAGGAATTCATTGATATTCTGGTAGACCATCTTAGCACCGATGAAGTTCTCTGTTCTGTTACACGTAAGACTTTCTCTTAGTAAATTCTTTTTACGACGATGAAAATTAAAAGACCACCAAATTTAGTTATTCTCGTTTACTATCTTACAATGTAATAAACTATTTAACTACATTGTAGACTTTGACTCTAAAAATCAAACTAAAAAATGGGACCCACTAACTCCGCCGCTAGTGGACCGATTATCAAAATCGGTCCACTAGCGGCGGAGTTATGCCTTAGCACACAAAAAAAACTTACAGAAAAATTGAGTACCTCCTTCTTTTGGGAAGTCGATCAAAAAGCCTGTATATTTAAAAATTTAAACCTTGTACATAATTTACTAAAACTTATTTTACAAATAAACAAACTTTGCAAATCAAATGAAACCGTTTAAAAATAATACACAGCTAGAATATTAAGTACAAAGTTTGTGGTATTTTTTGTTGACAAAAACGTTTATAACGAGACATTTATAAAGAATAATTATTTAAATACAGGAAAAGATAAATTACAAACAATTTAAAAACATGCGATTTAATATTTCCATCGCATCATCGTTATTATTATTTTTTGTTTATAAGACTCAACAGAAGTGAATTGTATCAAATTATAAGCGGGTTGGGAAAAACAAATTATGCAGAGATATCTGTTTCTAGACAATGTAAAGTCACAGTTAATGTTATTCAATATCGTTATTATCTCAAGACGAAGCTAAAGTGAGTAATTAGCTTCAACAAACTGTCACTAATTGTAAGTCTAACATTTGCATGAAAATAACGTTCGAAACATTACGTGATGTACTCACGTTCAAGTTTTAAAACTTAATAAGTGATGCTTGAGATATAACAAGAGTAATTAGCATAAATCATAACTACGCGTTGCCAACGAGAGGTGAGCGGTGGCACTAACCATCTTTGTTTCTCAAAGAAAATAGATGTAAAAACTATTCGAATAAAATAACATTG
This sequence comes from Papilio polytes, assembly GCF_000836215.1. Classification (NCBI taxonomy): domain Eukaryota; kingdom Metazoa; phylum Arthropoda; class Insecta; order Lepidoptera; family Papilionidae; genus Papilio; species Papilio polytes. The sequence goes on along the minus strand of NW_013525024.1, from coordinate 2,778,772 downwards.
AATAATAATATCGACTGTCAACATCTTTATATCAGAATACCAAATAACATTTTAAGGCAATAAATAATTTTGTGTTAAAAAGTAGATCAGGCAGTGCCTTTTGACATGTCTGATGTATACATAACCAAGTAGTCAAATAGCTCCTACTATAAAAAATTTACCGGTAGACACTAGAGAAAATAAAGTTCATTAACAAAGTCTTAGTAAGTTTTTTATTAATTGAGTATTCAATAATTTGTTCGCGTATCGCATACGTTTGGTCACCACTCTTAATGGAGGCTATCCTCGCGAACTAGGCCTTCGGAACTGGTTTACTGAGAATGTCTCTCATTATACATTAACTGGGACAAGGCCAGTTGCAGTTTAAGGTTAACTCTCTGTTGTATTAATAGCGGAAGAATTGCCTAAAGATTGAGGATAAACAATTCAGGATATAATGAAGGATTTTTACGATCTGTTTATTTACGAGTCCATAATCGATAAAAGAATTAGACAAATGAATTTGACCTTAGAAGTGACAAAGGATGCAGGCGTTTAATAAATAACAACCATCTCGATTTCAATTGCATCAATTGAAATATAAGTTAGTGTGCGTCCCTACTACGATTGCTTACATCGTTATGCAAATTGCACATCTAGGAAGTAATACAAAGACATGTGTGAAGTCCACTACCAGTGTGCTAGACTAAGGCTTAGTAACCCCTAACGTCACTTATACTCAGAAAGACATGAAAAACTTAAAATGTTACAGGTCTTATTGAACACCCAGAAAGTGTGAAGGGTATCAGCGATTTCTGGCGAGTGTGCGTTGCTGAGAGGACAAGCATCGCTTGCTATAAAGAGGTCGACGGAGTCAAGACACTAGCGGGAGGGAACTGTTGTGTTATAGCGAAAAAGGACGACGAAATGTCTATCGAGGTTATTATGTTCTAACTTTACTACATTTGTAATGTTCTATACTATCATATCAATATTATAAATGCGAAAGTTTAGATGGATGGATGTTTGTTAGAGTTTATAGCCTAAACGGCTGAACGCATGTCTTTGAAATTTGGTATAGATGTAGAGGATAGTCTGGAAGAACACATAGGCTGACTTTTGTTTTTTTTTTAATTCCACGCGGCCTGAGTCATGGCCGAAAGCCAGTATATACTTATAGAGTTTTTCTGATGTACTATTTTTTTTTTAATATCAATTGCGCATTTCAGATACGAGGCGAGAAATGGAAGACGGTTTTCGAAGGTCTGAAATTCGCTGAAGACAAATGCAATCCATTTGAATATTTAGGTGAGGATGTGCTGTTGGTCGGCTACGGACTGGTGGTGCGGCGCGAGTTCAGAGGTGCCAGGCTAGGCGCGCGGATACTAAACGCGAGGTATGGCAAATAATTGGGAACTTTGTGTCAAGTTTGTATGATTCGTTCTGTACAGTCACCTTCGTTTGCGGTGTTCCAGATTTAGAAAAATTGTCTTCCATCTCCAACGAACTGGTACTCTGCTCCTTTTTACAATTGGGTATCGATGTATATTCCATACTATGGGAGACATTAACTGTATCTCGAACTGCATGTAGAAAATGTTATTACAACATTAATAACTTCAAATCGTAGAAATTAACTTTTAAGGGACACTGCGAACGAAGCCACTTGCGTACTTGTGCAACCCCCTACTATTACGATACTACTGTCTATTAAAAACAATTGTCTATAACGTCGATTAAATAGAAAAAAAAATCAAATTTTTCAGTGAATCAGATTATTACTAAAGAAAGCCTACTGTAAAAAAAATATATGCAAAAAGACACTACGCAACTAAATGTGACGTTTCACGCTAAGCTAAGAATATTGTTAACAGTAGGGTATTTTTAATAATAATTTTTCTATTCAATCGACGATGTTTTCCCATAGAATAAACTAAATTTTGTGTTTCAGAGAGCCTCTTTGCAAGCAGTTAGGAGTAAAAGCAGCGACTACAGTATTCACTGGGATATCCTCACAGAAGTTGGCTGCGAGGTGCGGGTACATCACCACGGCGGAGGCGACGCTGCAAGAAATGGCAGAAGCCGGCCTTGATTACCCCAAAGATGACCAAAGATCCATCAAATTGATGGTCAAGAAATTCAATTAGTAACAGGAATCTAATTTTAGAAGCTGATTTATTTTTTTATTTATATTAAAACTGGAAATTGTACAATTAATAATAAAATAATTTATATGTGCATGTCGTTTTATTATTTAATTTTCCTTGTCTATACTAATATTACAAATAGGAAAACTCTGTTTGTTTGTAATAAATAGGCTCAAAAACTACTGGGTCGATTTTAAAAATTCTTTCACCGTTAGAAAGGTAATTTATCTGTGAGTAACATAGGCTACATTAATTCATTTCTTTATTATTATCCTTAAAATTCACGCAGAGATGCGGGCAAAAGCTAGTTTTGAATAAAAGACAGTGGTAGTGCCCGCTTTAACATCTTAGCACGAATGGGCCGGCACACCCGGTGTAATACCACGACCACACAGAAGACAGGCTTGAAATGGAACCAATACCGTGTTTCGTCTGATGAGTGTGGTGCCGGAGGCCTAATTTAAGTCCCTTTCTCTTTACCACCCTTTTTCTTATGAGAGGATGGGAAGGGGAAGTGGATTTGACGATGGAGGAGATGCATAGGAAGAGGAAATATCCTCTTTATGTGCGTCTCCTCCTCCGTCGGATAAGGGTAGGCGACGCATCTGCAATTGCAGATGTCTATGGGCAGCGGTCGCTTCGCCACTCTGGCGGATTCAGGTGGGCGCTTGCTCGTTTGCCATCTTATGTTATAAAAAAAAAGAAAAAAAATGTGTTTTAATCTTATAGAGAAATAATAAAATCTGTAGTAGAAAAAAGTGATTGTGGCTTTGAAAGGTTTTTAAATAAAACATTCAAATAAAACTTTAAACATTTATTAACATATACAAAATCTAAACTGATGAATCTTGTCAAAAATATTTACGCTAATAACACTTACAAACATCAAAGTAATTATCTAGAAAGGTTTAAAATAGTTTTAGGCATAAGCCGCCATTAAAATGTTGATATACATAAGCTAGAGCTTTGCACGAAATAATTAGTACAATAAAAACGATATTTAAAATGCATTTAAAAAGTTATTTAACATTTGTACAATTTAATCTTTAAAAACTGACCAGTAATATCGGGAAAGATCTTCAAAGAACAACATTAAATTATTTTATACTCTTTGTCCATGTAACTGTCAGTGACATTGACGTATGACTTAACGAAAATTGAGTCGAACTGAATTTCTTATGTTCTCTGAAATACGGAATTTCTGTACTAAAAATGTCATTTAAATAATAGTTTGAAGAAATATAATAAAAATGTTCTAATTTACGTCTATAATAAAACATAGTAAAAATAAATTATTTACAGTCGCTGACGTTTTTTTTAATATTTTGCGTCTCAAAGAGCAGTACATGCTCAAATTCTTTCAATCTATGGTTTAAATTTCGATTATTTACTCCTGTGTTCAAAGCATACCTTATTCTTTACACCTTTAAGTCTATATTAGAACAGTGTACTATGTTCGGTTAATCGAAGATCTTTACATAGCAAAGTATATTTTATTTCAATAGCATTAAAGTGTATATTTGAATATAAAATGTTCTAGTAGTTTCGCCGAATCGAACCTTTATAGCATAGTATTTAGCACCTTATTTACAATATTCTTTAGATTCATATTCGAATAAACAGTGATCAAGTAGATTTTACGGATCGAACTTACATAGCATACAGTACCTTATTGCAATGGTATTAGGGTTCATATTTGGATATACATTTTGAAGGACTCAACCTACATAGCATAAACTCTATTCTAACATATTTAAGGTACATATTCGAATAGTATGCTTTACAGGTTCGACGGATCCAACTTTATACTCTATTCCCATGTTATTAAGGTTCATGTTCGGATAAACACTTTGATGGATCGGTAGATCGAACTTACAAAGCAAATTATACTCTATCACAGTATCATTTAGGTGCAAATTCCGGTATGCAGTGTTGGCGCGGGTCGGGCGGCGTGTCGTCAGTGAGGTACGCGCTGAGCAGCACGGGCGGGCAGACGGGCAGGCGGCGCGCGCGCAGCCACGCGGCGTCGCGCGCGCTCAGCGGACACCGCTTCACGTCCGCGAAGCACACCGTCACTTCCTCGTTGGAATACGGCGGCCTGGAAACATATTTAAACATTTATTTATAGATTACACAAGTTGTGTTAGAAAGTAGTGGTGGAGAGCCTGGTTCCTACAATAGGCTCTAGGCCCGTCTTGTAGGAGCGTCTTCCGTCTAAGTGCTAGGTATTTAGGCCATATATAAATCTAAAATAGACGTTTCAATATACAATATTACATTACAGAGTTTAGTTTTGGTTTTTGAACGTTTTTAGCACACAAAACATAGAACAGGATTTGAAATAAAAAAAAAAACACATTAAGATTATGAAATGACAAAAAAAATTTCCACAAATTGTCGGGAATTAACGCTACAGTGGTCCTAGATGCCCGAAAGACCGTTTAATTTGAGTAATATTTTAACAGTGATAGACGCTCGCAACAAACTTGTTTGCCCCCCCCCCCACCCCCCATCAATACCACAATCACACAGAAGACAGACATAAAATGAAAGTCATTTTGTAAAATCACGAAAATACTAACTTGTCATCAGGCGCCTGTCCATCCCCAGCCAGTACCAGCCTGGCGAGCAGGCGACGGCGGGCGTCAGGCATGTGTAGCAATGCCACCATGCCAGCGAACGGCCCCGGCAAGCCAGCGGCGCGTCGCGACCGCCAGCGGTACGCCGCCGCCGCCAGAGAGCGCTCCGCCTCCGATACTGCGGGGAGGCACGTCGCTCGTGGGTTGCCCCACTCAAACTCCTCCTCCTGGATTGAACATTAACATTTTCCCTTCCTTATATCTCAAAGTCAGGACATACAGACGAATTTGAAAAATAACAATATGCATTTTTCCTATTAAGGGTAGCCAACGTCTATAATAGGGAAAAAATGTACAAAAAACCACCCATTGACCTAAAAAAAAAAAATCTCAATTATTTTCGTACGACTAAAACGAGGCCGGAGTGTACTCCGTTGTGACGTCATCAAACAACAAAAATATTTGATTGGTCCTCGGAATTATCAAAAGTCAAAAAGTGAGTTAATTCACCAACAGCGTTGCGTTTTAGAAGTTGGCGAGAGAATTTTAAGTCATTTTTTAATGATTAAATTTCGCTACTAAATCGTATAGTTAAAGTTTTTAGTCATATGTTACGTTTACTTAGTTTATTAGTGAAATTTTAAAACATTGAAAAATGTTTTATAGTGTTGTAATGTTTTGAATAGATTAAATCATCAAAATTACATTGCATTCGTTTTTGGGCAATCTGCTGTTTGATTGTCTTATGCTATAAAACAAACTTGCGTGTGTTGTGCGTGTTTAGTGCGCGTCCTGTGCCTGTGCTGTGTGTGTCCTGTGCGTGTCTTGTGCGTGTCTAGTGCGTGTTTAGTGCGCGTCCTGTGCGTGTGCTGTGCGTGTCCTGTGCGGGTATTGTGCGTGTGCTGTGCGTGTGCAGTGCGTGTGCTGTGCGTGTGCGTGCGTGTGCAGTGCGAGCGGTACCGGCAGGAAGGCGGCGGCGGCGCGGCTGCGCGCGACGTAGGCGGGGTGCAGCACCCAGCGGCCGGCGGCGACGCAGCCCAGCATCTTCTCGCTGCGGCCGGGCGCGGCGCACACGAGATGCGTGGCGCGCACGTCCACCTCGCTGCACTGGCTCACCTCGCCGCCCAGCCACACTATCATCGCTGTCAGCTCCTCCCGGTTCTGGAATGTACACAATTCATGTGAACAACTATTTCATTATCTCACAGAAATAGTCAACAACTACTTGATTATCTGGAGTTATTCCCAACCTTCACCTCGTACTGTCCCAGCGTGGGGACAGATGATAACATACAGTTTTATCTGTCCCACTTTTTACGACGAGAGGACGGTTGGAACTTATTATATTTCTTAACGGTTCCATCTTTCAGCTTATTGGTGATAATGGGACTAAAAGGTGGGACGGAGAAACTTTTTATTCGAATCTTCCCTCACGTGGGGACATAGCGGGGGGGACGGTTGGCAATAATCCATTATCTGACCGACATGGACAATAACATTCAATACCAAGAGAAACTTCAAAAAAACATTATAAATAGTAATATATATGAATAATTGCTTACATCAACATTAGAGGAGAGCATGAACCTCTTGATGGGCGTGTGCTGCGTGTGCTGCGTGTGCTGCGTGTGCTGCGTGTGCTGCGTGTGCTGAGTGTGCGCAGGCGGGGGCGTGGCGCCGTCATCCCAGCCCACTGTGTTGGGCTGCGACAGCGGCTCCGGCTCCGGCTCCACCGCGCTAACAGCTGTCATAAACAAAACAATAATATTTCTAACAACCATAAATTCATTTACAAGTAAAAAAATTTAAACTTTCATAAAGAGTACAGTCGGTCGGTAAATCAGTATTTTTATTTCGACACAGAAAGTTCGATACTTTTGTGTAGTTATCTCAATGTTGAATTAGTATTTCGTTAAAAAAAAATGTTAAACTCCTTATTCTGCTATTCATCTTAAAAACAAATGTATAGAAATTATAGCTATATGGAAAAAATAGCTTTTGCCCACGATTCCGTCCGTATGGAGTTAAGAAAAAAAAAAGTTAGCAGTTAGTGTGTTCTTCCAGACTATCCTTTAGATCTATGCCAAATTTGATCCAGATTGATTCAAAGTTTATGCTACAAAATCTAACAAACATCCATCTAGGATCTTAACTTTCGCATTTATAATATTAGTATAATAATTACGTGGTGTAACAGTAACGGAGTCTCTAGAGCGCTTCGGTTTCTGCGAGCTGCGGCTGTTGAGTGCAGCAGTAAGGCGCTGCAGCTGCGCGTCCACTGCGGCAGGCAGCGGCGTCCTGCTGCCGGCAGCTGCGCCTGCGCTGGCAGCTGCGCCTGCGCTACTCTCGCCTTTCACACTCTCCTCCGCGCTTATACTGCTCGCTGTCTGAATCAACAAAATTGTCTCATAAAAAAAATAACGTTGATTTACTAAAAATAATAGCTAAACGCTTATATCGTCTGTCTCTATCAGTGTTAGCTCTCACTCGCACGCTCCATACAAAAGTAACAATAAATGATTTATTTCCGTGCAACCGACGTTCGATTTATAAAGCGTGAGAAACATTTTCTAAAAACATTTGGTTTAAGTTTATTACTTAAACTTGCTGTTCCCGTGCGACTTCATTCGCATGAAATTATGAAAATTTTATTTTATTGTTTAAATCTGTCAAATTATCGATTACAAATGTCAAAATGACATGACATGATGACAACCTTGCTTTCTTGATGTTGGCAGCAACTTATGGTCTCTTTCCCACATTAGGGGTTTTATTCAAAATATCTACCCACTAAGTTTAATGGCGTTGAAATATATAGCCAAAAGCGTGATGCAAGTGTAGAGCTTTTTATTAAAGAAATAATTATTCAAAAATATGCTGTAATTGCTGACATCTTAGGCAACAAATAAGTGTGTTTACGGTTTATTATATTAGTATATATGATCGTATTTTTACCTGATCACTGAATAGTTTTGGCATCTTTGGCGGCGGTGTGTCAGGTTGATCCTAAAATAGATAAAATATTTTATTAATTGTTAGTATCAGATCGGAATTCAACACAATTATATATCTGCATGTTAACTGATAGCATAATACCCTCTTTATGTTATTTTCTAGGTCCATATCAGTTTTAAATATTTTCTAACAGAACAAACCAATAGCATTGCCAGCGATTAAAAATATTTAAGTCTCCTAATCTTAGTTCTTACTAATACATGGTAAATACCTGTAGTTTTAATTTCCTAGGCGCGGCGGAGTGGTCTGCGGGCGGCGTCTCCGCCTGCGAGTTGAATTGCGCTAAGAAACGGTTCCGGATCTCAGATAGAGGCTGTAAATACACAATAAAATACAATTATTTTAATTTTAATTTATCTTACTAATGTTATAAATAAGATAATTTAAATCAGAGGTCTAAAAACTTTTCTCGTATATTTAAAAAGGGCCCTTTTACGTTCATCTAAATTTTCGATATATGAAACTTTGTTACTACGGATTTTCAGAATGTTTCGACGAATAGACTGGAAAGCAGTGTCACAGGCGACAATAGGCAATATGCATAAAACGCCAAATTGGATCAAACTTTTTTTAAGTTTTCCTTTTTTGAATGAAATGTGACGATTGACGTCACGTGTCTCAAGCCAACTTCGATCGCGTTTTAGTCGCACGAAAATGATCGTAAATTAATTTTATTATTATTAGCTCAATATTTTTTTCTGGTTATCTTACTAATAAGCAGAATCGTTTAAAAAAATGCATATTCCTTATTAGTATATGAAAAATAAAGTACAGTATGTTCTTTAGGCGGTGGATGTGGTTTCGAAGGTAGTTGATTGACGAGCTGCCACAGCCGCTTCCGGGAGCGCGGCGAGAGCCGGCCGCCGGGCCGCAGCGCCGCGCCGAACGCACTCTCCGGGGTCGGGATATTCTTCTCAACTACATGCAACATATAATTTCAAAAAAATATCAAAAAATGATTACGATGTTTCTTAACTCTTATGTAAATTTTGTATAGGATATCATACAAATATGTAAAAATATACAATCATTGTTTGATTTTTTTTTTTCAAAACTTTGTTTTTTTTTTTTTAAATTGAATCCTCCGTATAACAGTACGCGCCTATACGCGTACGTATAGCTGCGTGCGTGCGTAAGTGCGTTAGTGCATGCGTAAGTGCGTTCGTGCATGCGTAAGTGCGTTCGTGCGTGCGTGCGTGCGTCCGTGCGTGCGTGCGTGCGTGCGTACGTGCGTACGTACAGGGGTCTGTGGGTGTCCGTATGGGGTCGGAGGGCATCTCCCCGCAGCGCACGGCGCGCAGCCGCCGCCGCGTGGTGGGGCTCAGCGCCGCCAGCTTGGGAGACGACAGTGCTTCCTCTAACGGAGGAGTTCGTACTGCATCTTCACCTGAAAATCATTTATTACAAAGGTTTATATATCTAAAGCGTCGGTGGCTTAGGTTTAAACACTTGACTTGTCCACAGGTCCAGGGTTCGATTTTCGCTGTGTACCAATTTTACTCGACGTTCTTAAGGTGAAGGAGAAAATCAGGAAAACATCACACATCGACAAAGAAATTCAAAGACATGTGTGAAGTCAACCCACAGTACAGTGTGGTTGATATGACCTAGTCGCCTTTAGGGTAGGCTCCGAGCTCCTCAATGGAAAAGTATAGTGAGCTGGTGATGATATACCTGGTTTAGCATCTTCTATCAGTTCCTGTAGTCGTTTGGGCGTCTCCTGGGAATCGCCCAGCAGACCTTGCCTTGCCATCGCTATGTACCGCGACGCTGGTGACATCGCCTCTCCATCTGCTATTAAAAAAATAATGATCATATTATATTGTATTTGCTTTCGCCCGCGACTCCGTCTGCGTGAAAGAAAAAAAATCAAAGTAGCCTGTGTTCTTCCAGAATAAATCCTACATCTATGCCAAATCTCATAGAGATCCGCTCAGCAGTTTAGGCTACAAATTCTAACAAACATCCATCTAAACTTTCTCATTTATATTAGTAAAAAGTAAGATTATTGCCGGACTCGGAGGAAAAATATTATTCACTTTTTATGGATTTGTATGTAAATTACGATTAGAAGAAGTAACTATTTATTCGGTTGACTCAAGGACACTTGGAAAGTCAGTCGTTTTTTTAAATTTACAACTAGATTTAAACAAAACCTACCATTCAATTTAGCTTTAGGCGTATCTTCTCTGTTGTATAAGGAGTTCCTGCGCGGCACGTCCCAGCCGACAGGCGGTAACATCTCGTTCTCCTTGTCTGTCCCCGCCCCTGTCTCTGCATCCGCACCCGTCCCGTCCTCTGTCACTTCTGCGTCCATTTGCTCTTTGATTGGCGACTGCTCTGGTGTGGGCGGAGCTAAAGCAGATTTACTTTTGATTTTGTAATTTCTACACTAGATGATCATCTATACTATTATAATAAAGCGTAAATACACTTCTTTGTTGCCTAAGATGTCAGCAATTACAGCACACATTTGAACAATTCTTTTTTTAATAAAAAGCCCTAAACTTGCGTCAATTTAGGCTACATATTTTAACGCCATTGAACTTAGGGGGTAAATATTTATAACATCAAGGAAGCAAGGTTATCATCATGTCATGTAATTTTGACATTTGTAATTATTAATTTGACAGAATAAAATAAAATTTTCATAATTTCATGCGGGTGAAGTCGCACGGGAACAGCTATATAAATTTGTACGTTCTAGTCCATTCCTAGTATACCTTTAGTATCTCCGACTAGATAAGGTCGTTCGCTGACTCGCCTGGCAGCGCGGGCGCAGGCCAGCAGCCAGTGCGCGCGGACAGCGGGCAGCTGCCACTTCACCGCGCCCTCGTACTTGTCCCCGGATGGACTGGGACAGATCAAGTGCGTGGAAGCCAGCGCGGTCGCTATCGTCCGTCGACAGAAACGCAGCTGTGTGCTGTAAATAAAATAAATTAATTTAAAAACGCAACTGTGTAATTAATTATTTAACGGCTTACTCACGTCATACTTTTCTTTAAAAAAAAAGTATGACGTGAGTAAGCCGTTAAATAATTAATAATAAAATGTCTCACGAAAGTTTAAATAATTTAAACGCAACTATGTACTGTAAATAAGATAAATTAATAAAAAAAAAACATTAACTAATTTTTACAAAACTTGTGGGCTATGTGTATATTTTGGGTGGCTCAAGAGTTAAGCAGTTGACTTGTAATCTACTGTTCCTGGGTTCGAATCCCCGATATGTAACTAATACTAGGCTAAAGTTGCCTACGACCTAGTCACCCCTAACTTAGTTTAGATTTCAACTCCTTCAGTTAGGAGGTAGTGAGCTGATTATATAGGGCATCTAGAAGGTGGGAACCAACCCCCTCCACCTTCCAAGTCATGGCTATCTGCACCTTATATACATGGTAATCTTACGTAGCGCCCAGCAGTTTAGCCAGTTCATCGAGGAAGGCGCGCTCCAGCCCACTGTAGGTGCTGATGCTGGCCACCACGCCGGCCAGCGGCGCGCCGCGCCACGTCACCGGCACCGGCCGGTGGTAGTACTGCAGCGGCACCAGCTCTTGTTGGTATAAACAGTCTTTCTGAAACACCATTAGAAATGCATATAGAACTTAATCTATTAATATATATGATAATAAACTAGACTGTTCTAAATGTAAAAAAAAAAATTCTCGATAAGTGTATTATATATTCTTAAGAGAAAAATAAATATCTTTAACAACTAATCGAAGTAAAGTATGAAAATATCGTAGATTTTTAAAACCAAAAAAAATATTTTTTTCTAAAGTTATATGTTTGGATATGATTTAAATGCAGGTGAAATGCTAAAAAAAAATTAAAAAATTAGTTGCTCGTCACAATGGATATTGAATTAAGGGTACAAGGAAAGTATAGAAAAATTGACTCAAATTTCGTTAGAAAACGACATGAAGCTGGTCCCCACCCATACTTATAAATATAATACAACTAGAGTGTCCATATGTAATATGCCTGGAATGGACCACTATTTTTTAATTCTAATTAAATCTAAAAATTGTAAAAAATACTACCTATCGTATCTACTCCTTCCTTTTAGATCTAGCCTAAAAAAGTTGAAAATACGATTCTCTTTTTGTTAGATGGATGATGGATGGATGAATGTTGGATGGAGATGATGGAAGAAATTTGACCAAAGACGTAGAGGATAGTCTGGAACGCCAGTTATTTTTTTTTAAATTCCACGGGGACGAAGTCGCGGGCGAAAGCTAACATCTATACAATTATTACTTTTTAACTCGTATAAACCCTAAAAAAATGCATTTGAATGTAGAACGGAGTCTAGTACTGACCACCCAGAATACAGTGACCGCTTCAGCCGTAGTATTAACAAGGTCTTGGGTGTCAAAGTCGAGTGGTACGAGCACGTAGCCGCCGCCCGCGCCCGCCGCGCACAGCACGCCGCCCGCCGCCGCCACCTCCGCGCCCACCTCGCACACCGCCTCCGCCTCCAGACCCTGCACCTCCAACACCACGCCTGCACAACACCTCCACATCATCATCATCATCATCATCATCATCACCATCATCATCATTATCACCCTCCCTCTGTCCTTTTTATCTTACTAATATTATAAATGCGAAAGTTTAGATGGATGTTTGTTAGAGTTTATAACCCTAACAGCTGAACAGAATTCTATGAAATTTAGTACAGACGTAAAGTATAGTCTGGAAGAACACATAGGCTACTTGTTTTTGTTTTTTTTTTTAATTCTACGCGGACGAAGTCGCGAGCGAAAGCTAGTAATATAAATGCGAAAGTGTAGATGAATTGATGTTTGTTACAGTTTGTAGCCTAAACGACGTAGGGATTAGATGAAATTTGGCGAAGATATTGATAGCCTGGAAGAACACATAAGCTACTTCCTTTTATTTTGTTTTTTAAATTTCATGCAGAGGAAGTCGCGGGCGAAAGCTAGCAATTTTTTTTAAATTGGATAATGTTACCTCTAAATATCTGTTCAATTTCTTCAGTAGGATCCTCCGGCAGATCCTCTGTGAGGTCTGGTCCGGGCTGCAGGGTCGCGTTGGAAACACCTCTTTCTGGTGTCTTCTCTCTCGTTTCTGGCTGATTTTCTATAAAAGAAAAACAGAAATGATATCTGCGTGTTTTACATATGCCTCATCATTTAGTAAGGTAAATTTCACGATTCAGAATCATTTAATGGTTACTAAGAACTATAACATAAGGGATATAAAAGCAAATACGCTTTAGTCAAACATTAAAAAGATATATAGAGGAGGTATAATCGACACTACGCTTGAGACATGTCTAATCTATTCATTTTTTAAATGTCTTTGGCTTTCGTAATTTTTTTCAGTCTATACTAATATTATAAAGACGATAGATTTGTATTTGTATAAATAATGAAATAACTCAGACTACTGGGCCTATTCAAAAAATCCTTTCACCATTAAAAAGCTCCATTATCAGTAACAGGCTATATTTTTTTATTTCACGCGGGCGAAGTCGCGAGCAACAGCTAGTTTTTATTATAATCATTAATAACAAATTGGTGCTTTGAAAAGTAACACAATTTAATATACATAGTTTAAAAGAAAGGGTATTTGCTTGTATACCTCTTATTTTATTATTAGAACAGGTAGATAACATCTAACAGCCCGGAATGCTAAACGCGTATTGAGTGACAGCCCAAGCCGAGGTCCC
>NW_013525024.1:2758711-2765198 GCF_000836215.1 Papilio polytes | reverse complement strand
AAACAGTGGCCATTAATACAAAAAAAAAAAAAAAATCTAACAGCCTTACAAATAAACGTAATAAGTTAACATTAGGAATAATCAAATATTAGTACAAATGTTGTTTATACTCAGTTTATTGTTAAGTTTAACTTTATACCGCGTTTATTTGTAATACATGCTATCTAATTTGTAAATATTAGACAGTATATCATTGTAAATTTAAAACATTACTTTAAGTTAGGAACAGTAATAAAGGCTTATTTTACTTTGTCTTGTCTCGTCTCGTCTCGTTTCGTTTCGTTTCGTTTCGTTTCGTTTCGTTTCGTTTCGTTTCGTTTTATTTTGTTTTGCTTTGTTTTGTTTTGTTTTTTTTTTTTTTGATGTTTTGTTTTATTTTTATTCTTTTTTATTTTATAAGGTCTATAAGAGTACTTACGACTCAAGTAATGGTTGACGATATCTTGTGGGGGTGAGGCCGGGGGTGGGGTAGGGGGTGGCGCGCTGCGAAGCTCCGGGGTGGGCGGCGGCAAACGAAGCAGCTGCAAGTTGCGTTTGCTCATCGGTGACGCCACATCTGTAGCCTGCTTGTGAGAGCTGGACTTCACCGGAGTTGATATATCCGTTTCCATTAGAAACTGGAAAAAACAAAGTATATTATCAGTTATGAATACTTTTCTGATGACGGTACTAAAATTAAGTATGAGGAGTAATAATTGTAACGCTTGCTAAGTACAGACTACTTTAATGACGTCACGTTATGTTGTCATGCTGCAATACATAACAGAAACTATAAATATTTCTCTAAACTGCGACTAAAACTGATAAAGCTTCGTTCCTTCCTGTTTCCGCAACCCAATGCAATTTAAAACTATTTATTCGTCTCTTTCCTAAAATGACTATTTACATATATTTTTTTTAAAGTTCACATATATTATGGTACTAATTCAGAAGATTTGTTAATCTATGTTGTTTATAATCTGACCTTTTTCTCTTTGGATTCCTATTGTTTACAATAATGTCTTTATACTTCAAGCTGTAATAAACGTTAAATCTTTTCCATGTTAATTAAATCCCACAAGTTTTTATTGATACCTCATTTTCCGGTAACGCTCTCCCAGCTTCCACGCTGCGCAGCAACCAACGCGCGGAGAGCACGGGCGCGGCGGGCAGCGCGCGCGAGGCGTGCGCCGCGGCGGAACGCGAGCCCGCGACTGCGTGCGTGACGCGCTCGCCCGGCCCGTCGTACCGCACGCCGCCGCACCGCGACACGCACGCCGCCGCGCGCTCGCGGCACACGCCCTCCACACCGCACACCCATATCTAATTAAAACAAACTTTTTCTTTGCATGTCGTGTTATTAGGACATATCAGCACGCCACTTATTGTAATGTGTAAAAAAAACTGAGGGGCTCAGAACCTACTCTAAGTAAAGGGTTACTAGGACTTAGTCAACCACACTGGCCTAGTGCGTTTGACTTCACATATATCTTTAAATTTCTTCGCCGGTATGTGCAGGTTACATCACGTTTTTTTTCTCGGTAAGAACGTCGAGAAAATTATGTATATAATAAATTTCGAAAATTGCATTGGTATATGAATATGACGGGATTCGAAACCAAGAACTGCATATTACAAGAGCTTAACCGTTGAGCCGCCGACTCTCTCGTTGTTTCTCTCCAACTCCATTTCTCAGAAAATAGTGGCTTCTAGTGTAATTTCTTTAATACTAAATTTATGTAAAGAATGCACTTTACTCTGTAATGTGTAAGAAATAAAATAGCAAATCAAAATGACCGTGTTCCTACAAACAATTCATACTTACACAAAAACCATCAAAAACAGGTCCAGCCTTTTTCAAACAGCTCATATCGAATTTCTCAAATTCAGAAATAATTTCCTTGTCGACATCACTCAATCTTTTGCTTTCTTGTGACAACTGAAAAAAAAAATGAACTCGATTATCGGTTATCGATTATCAAGTCAATATATAATACACTAGCTTTGTACGCGACTCTGTCCGCATGCAATTTAAAAAAAATAATAAAGAAGGGGAAAAATACAGCCAAAGTCACTCCCAGATAAATAACCTTTCTAACGGTGAAAGAATTTTTAAAATCGGTCCAGTAGTTTTTGAGCCTATTCATTACAAACAAACAAAGTTTTCCTCTTTATAATATTAGTAAATGTAAATAATTTTAATTAAACAGTAATTAATTACCTTTCCTCTCCCAGATAATGTGGTGACATCAGCAGATCTAGTCTCATCAACAAAGTTACTAGGTGGTCTAGAATTTGTGATCCTTGAGAAATTAAGACCTGAAATACAATATTACGTGATAACCAGATAAAAGATTTTTCTTAAAATCTACCGCAAAAAGCAATTATCATTGATTTTCCACTACTATCTTTGCTTAACATGTTAAGAGTAAATTCTAGAAACAATCTAAACATAACGTAAACGGTCTCATGCTATCTTGCCCATATGCTCATTCTATCTTTATCGCACAGCACGGTACTAGGTACAAAAAAAGATTGGATTATCATTTACAATATAATGTGAAATTCAAAAATATAGTCTATGTTCTCAACGATTACGTAGCTTTATTACGGTTAAAGATTTTTTAAATTGGCTATGTAGTTTTTGAGTTGTTTTAATACATACAAAAATACAAATTTTTCACCCTATAATATTAAAGTATAGAAGAATGAATGGTATATTTTTTTCTGACCCTACTACACCACTTTGTATTGGACGCCATTTTCATATTTCTCTATCCGGTAACTATGTTCCAATATATGCAAAAAAATATTCCCTACTTACTCATATCGGGTAAGCGGTGTTCAGCGAGCGGGGAGGAGGTGGAGGCCGCCAGCACCCTGTACTGAGCGGCGGGCAGGGCCGCGCCGCGCGCCGCGCTGTCCCGCACCCAGCGCGGCAGCACGCACGCCTTGCCGTACTCCAACGCCGCCTTGTACTTCTCACTGCCCACCCCCTCTCTGATACGTACAAATCTTACTAAATATACATAATCATACAAATATTGTGAATGCGAAAGTTTAGATGGATGGATGGATGTTTGAATTATGAATTATTTAATTCGTAGTTGGCAAAACGGATACCATGTACTTAAAAAAAACTTTTACAGTTATGCTCGCCTGTACAACCAACCTTCAATATGTATTCATTGTAAACTAGCTTTCGCCCCTGTTTCCGTCCGCGCGGAATTAAAAAACAAAAGCAAGTAGTCTATGTGTTAATATAGACTATCCTCTACATCTATGCCAAATTTCATTGAGATCCCTTCAGCTGTTAAGGCTACAAACTCTAAAAAACATCCATCCATCTAAACTTTCGCATTTATAATATTAGTAAGATAAGATTGTTTCCCCTGTGTACAAAGTGTAAATAAAATAAAACAAATAACTCACTTGTTGAGTACCACAACATCTGTGGTCTCACTTTGGAATACTCCGGAGAAAATCCCACCGTTATCATTGATTAATGTCGTGATCAAATGCTTCTCTTTCTTACTGAGACCAGATGTGGTCACATTTAAGTTGTAGAACGCTGGCAAGAGATGTTCGTTGAAATCTGCTGAAGATCCATTGATGTTGTATTTAAGGGAAGCTGACCAAACCGCTTCAATCCAACTCTCTTTCATTATTGGTATACCTTTCTTCACTGATTGCTGGAATGAGAAGAAATAGACAACTTAATACAAGTATTTATACTCATATAATAAAGCGTAAACACACTTCTTTGTTGCCTAAGATGTCAGCAATTACTGCATATTTTTGAATAATTATTTTTTTAACAAAAAGCCCTACGCTTACGTCACGCTTTAGGCTATATATTTTCACGCCATTAAACTTAGGGAGTAAACGTATTGGATAAAAACGCTAATGTAGGAAAGGGACCATAACCTACAAGCTGCCAACATTAAGGAAGCAAGGATGTCATGCATTTGAATTTTGGCATTTGACAAATATAAGCAATAAAATAAAGTGATTATAATTTCATGTGAATGAAGACGCATAGGAACAGCTAGTATCTATTAAACTATAAGTTATTTAAAGGTAACAATAATGCCCGATGGCTAGCCCTAAAGACTTTTGAGTAAAAAATGAATTAAAAGGTATCTCTTATGATAATAAACATATGTAAACAAGTGCAACAGTTAATGTTGTATGATAATTAGGGTTGTAACGGAGGCCATTTTAACGGAAGCGGATGCGGAGGCGAAGGGCTTCACCTCTGCAGAAGCGGAGGTTAACGGAAGCAGAAGCGGAGGTCAATAAAATATTAATTGCGATTTTTTAAAACATATAAAACTAAAACTACATTAATTTATAACTCCACATAAGAAAAAACGGAAGCGGAAGCGGATGCGGAGTTAAAATTTATTGCGGAAGCGGAGTTCCGTTTAAACCCTAATAATAATCAAAACTCATTAAAAACAGGTGACAGACAGGCAGGCGGCCAGCCGCAAAATAATTTAGCCAAAACAACAAGGTAACAGTTTTCGTTACTTGATTTAAAAAATACTCACAATATACTTATCAGAAATGACATTATCAGCCACAAGATGTGTGGTATCTTCTGTCAATTCTGGCCTGTAAATGCCACCCATCCAATGTACTTTCTGTTGTATATTTTCCTGAAATTGACAACAATTTGACAAAATTGACAAACAAAACAAAAAAAATAACTAACTGTTGCTTGCGACTTTTTCCATGTGAATTTAAAAAAATACAAAAATGACTATGTTACTCACAGATAAATTACCTTTCTAATGGTAAAATATATTTTAAAATCGGCCCAGTTGTTTTTGAGATATTTTAATACATATAAAAATGCAAATCTTTCCTCCTTTTATTATTACAGATTAAAATTAAATGTCCATACTAATATCATAAATATGTTAATTTGAATGGATGGATAGATGTTTGTTACCATGTATCTTAAAGAACGCTGAATTTTGCTGAAATTTGGCAAAAAATTAGAAAAGCACGTAGGCTATATTTTTTTTTAATTCCCATATGGATGTTGTAATAAAATGCTATTGTGATTATGTTGAGGCCTTACCTTTTTTGATTTAGTAAGTCCACTAGCGGTTACAATGAGACCTCTCATAGCTATTGTGTAAATTGGCCCTGGGCCCTGTGGTATTGGTGCCCCTTCTATTAATGAGCACGAGAAACACCTTGGTCCCACTATCCTTAAAAATATAGAAGAGTGGTTGTCAGTTAACTGTTTTTTAATAACTATGAGACAAAAGATTTGGCTGATCATGACTCTTGTTAGTATTGCACTGTTATTACTTGGAATGTGATGAGGCATGTTTTTTTGTGCATGCGACCAGCATTCATTAACTAAAAGACATTATCAGGTCAAAAATAAAGAATTGTAAATAGTGATTTTCTGTTTTTTTTTTTTACTTTATTAATTAGAATTTGATGGATAAGTGTCGTAAAGTAGACTTTTTAAGTTTAGTGATTACTAAATCTTTGGAACACTTTGTAGCCATCTTATGTGTAGAAATTACAGTAAAATAATAATTTGCATTTTGGATTACTTACAAGCATTTTGTAGCTTTAAGTTTCTGATATATTTCTCCCTCAAATTGAGATAAAATAAAAACATCTCTCTTAGTTAGATTTTGAAATTCATTGAAACTCTTTTCATGTACCCATGTTGCTTTTAAGCCTTCACCAATGTGTGGTTCACATGTCTGCAATAAAAAGGAATGAAAATGAGAAAAATATAAATGCAATATAAAAATCTGCTTGGATTATAGATTTATCTTTTTATCGTGTAAAAAGGGAGAGGGTAGCTGTTTTTTTTTTATTTTTAGGTGGCTACAGTAGTGAAGACCCATGTATCTTGTAATCTTGCAAATAGGAAAAACTTGAACAATTACATTGCCCTCAGGACAACCTGTAGGTTGATCTTGTAATATATAAAGTTAAGCTCTTGGCTAGGTACTCAATCATTGAAAAATTCAAATACTTTTATAACATTTCTCATAAGTTCAGGTGCAAGGTAAAGCCAATGTACTGCCACACTTACAGTAAATGCAAGTTTCATGTCTTCGCAGCAGTCATCTTCAGAGACACATTCTTTTGGTATTACGAATCTAACATTTATTTCTTCGCTCATTTTCTTCTTGAAAAATACTTTTTATAATTGAAATCTAACTCGCGCGCAAACATCAATTCATGATTTTGTTTACATCTGTCATCCGTCAGTGTCAGTTATATATTTAGGCAAAGAGTGAAGACGACTACGTAATGGCACAGAGCACCAAGTGAACCAGTTCTTTAAAAATCCAAAATCCATGACCAATCAAATCACTTAAACATCTGTGCCAATCGATGTGACAGATTTGACAGATCGATTTTTTTAACAACTTACCCACAGAGTACTTTGTAACATACTGAAATAGAGACCAATCTTCGGCCTAAAATTGGGTAACACGAAGAAAAGCGCCATCTGTATTTCATA
>NW_013525024.1:2741614-2757525 GCF_000836215.1 Papilio polytes | reverse complement strand
ATCAAAATAGATTTAAGGTGCTCCGTTATATTGCAGTATTTTATCTTCGGATTTCCAAGTTAAATGTACTGAGATTGTGCACCCTGAACTTACCGTAAAGGTTATGGTTTTATATGTTTGTGATTTTATTATTTATTTAATTAGTTAATAAAAAAAAAGTACAACAATGTGTTAAGATTTAATGTGACATCAGCTTAACAAAATGTTGTACGATGATTTTAAACCTATTGTAGACCTACTCCTTAATAACTGGACAGCATTGCAATTAGCTGTTGAACATGGAATGGGAGCACCAGGAGGAATAAAGGTATTTAGTTGTAAAAGTCTAAATTTAATACTTGTAATATTTTAACGTCAAGAGTCAAGACGACGAATTGGTCCATTTTCTATTTCATTTTTATGATCAATGTTTACGCGTGCGATAGTAATTCATGGAACTATGTTACAGACTGCTCAGCTGATGTCAGTATATATAGCAAGATATTGCGTAGAGAATATTGTTGACAGGGAGGATCTCACGGAATTGTTGGAGGATTTGATGGATGAAGAATTTGATACTGCATGCCATGACAACTCAACTAAAGGTTAGTTAATTTTTTTTTTTAGAATGCCGTCAATTAATACATGATTGATACATAATACTCAGATAATCAGTTTTGAATTGTCATCATAAAGATTACCATTTATTGCCCACTGCTGGATGGCCTTTTTCAATCCCTAATACCTTTCATAGTATGCAATCAACTTACCAACTTATCCATTAAGTCATCACTATACTGTAAAAAAAAACATATAGACGAATTGAGTGCCTCCGTCTTTTGGGAAGTCAGTCAATAAGCAAATTGTATGACAATATTTTCAGAAATAGCAACACTACTCCTATTATACCTTGAACTACTAAAAGAGGGCAGACATGACGAGCTCCGGGCTAGGATAGAAGCAATGCCGAAATGTCAGATCTGGCTAAGTGTACCCATGCATTCTTCAGTACCACCACAAGTAAGATTTGATATTATTTCCTTCACTCCAATAGAAATTACTGTCATATGTTACTGAGTACCTGTATTAAGGTAGTGGCACAGCAAAGTGACAGAAAGGGGTGCCATTTTGTTAAATTATTCTAAGGGCTTGGTAAAAAAATGAAAGGGTTGTGTGAACTGAATCTACAGGAGGGTACTGATCTTCATAAAAAAAATCTAATGTACCCATAAACAAGCTTTTTCTATCTCCATGTATACATGATTGTTGGATTTAAAATAAATCATTATGCATTTTTCAATTCCGTCCAGTGTCCTGGTAGCTCTGAAACCGGCACTGGCTCCCCACTGTGAAGTAATTTCATGCCCATTTAGATTGACACATAATGCTTAGATGTGTGGAAGAGGTCTTCCTGGACCTTATCAAATGGAAGTCCATACTCTGTCAATTACTATGGTTCATTTGTGTGTGGTATTTATATATTTTTTAATTTCACAGTGCCATGGCAATCCAGATGACGATAGCACCAGTAGCAGCAGTGAAGATGATAATGATGGCAGCAATGTTACAGAAAACATGAATGGTGAAGCATCATCATCAAGACAGAATGACACAGTTGAGCCAATGGATGAAGATCAGGAACCAGGATGGATGGTAGTCAGAAGTAGAAGGAAAAAATAAAATTGAATAAAACCGAATATTTATTTACACCATGATGAAATTTGTGCTTTTAAACACTCTAGAACAAATAGAGGAAAATCATCTGCACAAGTTAACTTTAGTAAAACTGTTATAGATGTACTTTTAAATATGATTAGGGTAGTTTTTACCTTTCTCTTAAATTTTATAGCAAAAAACAACTTGTTACTATATTTGTTAATAAATTTAATACATATTTCAATTAAATAATGAATATCTGTTAACCAAAAACAGTTATTGTGATATGGTATTAAAGTAAATGCCCATATACAAATGTGTATACATAAGTTGTATCTGCATTTGTGTGATTGATTTCAAACTGTAGGAAATGTAACATAGTAAAGTAATAGAAATATGGATGTACATTGTGTATTGTATGTTTTTTTTTCTCCATTCGTTATTATGTATCGACTACTTCCAATTGCAATGAAGATCTAAAAATGTCTGCTATTTCATAGTTTCATATTAAGGTGTAAGGTAGAGGTAGAAAGTGATACAATTTGATGTATTGTTAAGGTAGGACTTACTTTCACAATGTAGGAAGATTTCTATTATTTTGTTATTGCAAAGTACCTACTTATTTGTTTAAATAAATGTTGATTTAATTACCTTGTCTTTTTTTATTGAGTATTTGTTGATGATTGTCATAATAATATAGTCGAGTTTATTTCAGGCAAGCCTAAAGACAAGTTTTTAATATGATGAGTTCTATTGAAATCCTAATTTTACTATTTTTATGCAATTTTTATAAAGAAGGACTAATACAAAAAAGGTTTTATGACAATTATTAAAGGATAATTTAATCTTCATCCTTGGCAGAATATGCCTAACATTGATACATTTGACATCTGAAAAAAAAAAATTCGTATGAGTCAGTTGTCAATGTCAAAAAATTTGACAATTTTTCAATTATTTATATTTTATGGGCAATTTTTTTAAAAAAATACTTTAATTATTGCATTATATTATTTATTAAACAACCATATCACCTAAATGCCTTTAACAGCTAGACAAAGAAGTATTCATAATAAAAATGGGACTAAGAGATCAGCTAGTTTCAGTAAAGGAAAGAAAACACGTAAATCTAGCGAAAGGTAAAAGAAACCAATAAGGCATTGGTTCTAACAATATAAGGTTTAATCGTTAAGAACTAAAAGTAACCGAATTATACCCATCCATGTCACAATTAACCTTTTGTGACTGTAATTGTTTTTGTTTCTTTCACGATAGATAAATCGTCTATTAGAGAAATATAATACCTTATTTAATATAAGTTTATTATTTGCAGTGAATTTCTTATGACGAATGCTCCATCAGATTTACGTAGCATCGCATACCCTGGAGGTGCGGTAGCATTGGTGCTATTGTTGATATCTCGACTTTTAGCCGCATATTGGAACCACATATCAGATTGCGATGAGACTTACAATTATTGGGAGCCATTACATTACCTTGGTAAGTTTAGACAAATAAATGATATTACAATCATATATCTCAAATAATTAAAACCTTAAAGTCAATAACTAAACTGAAGAATGTAGAACACTAGATTTCGTCTGCGATTCTGTCCGCGCTAATTAAAAAAAAACTTAATTAGTAGCTTATGTATTCTTCCAGACTGTGTCAGCCATTTAGACTACAAACTCTAACAAAAATCCATCCATCTATCCAAACTTTCGCAATTATATAATCTTATAAGTAAGTAAGATTGTATATCTTCTTGGATGGTTTATGTTTTTGAAATAGTTCAAAAGATAATATATTTTTTTTTTTAGTTAAAATATACTAATTTAACACAATGGTAACTATTGCCAAAGTTACTAATCTAAAATTAAAACTTGTTTATTTCAGTGTATGGTACTGGCTTACAAACATGGGAGTACAGTCCTGTGTATGCAATACGGTCATACATGCCATTATGGCTGTTTGCGATACCTGCAAAAATGTTATCTTACATAATGACACCTGTAACTGTGTTCTATACTATTAGAGGAATGCTAGCTACATTATCTGCATGTGTTGATCTCATGTTTTACAAGTACGTAATCAAAGTTTTTTTTTAAATAAATGCACAGAAACCAATGCTGTCTGTAAATGATGCTAGAGATGTATGTAAACAATGCAAAATGGAAATACCATACTGAAAAGATACCATCTATTGACAGTAGCAAATACATTGCCTATTCTTACCAATAGATAATGCAGAAAAAGAGGATAATTTCCCTATTATATGCATCCCCTACTATTAACTTATTAAAACTTTTGTGAGACATTGTAACATATAATTTATAACATGGCTAAAATTCACCTGGGAACTTTCGACCAGTTTCAGACCGGTCGAGGGTCCTTCAGGGTGAGTTGTTGCCGGCTATATGCGCTATCTCTCTTGGTCACTGCGGATGGTCACTGAACGTCGCGACGCGATAGCGAATATAGCCAGCAACTCACCCTGAAGAAGGACCCCCGATGGTTCTGAAACAGGTCGGTTCAGAAAGTTCCCAAGTGAGTTTTAGCTGTGTTATAAATTATAATGCATCTCCTACCGTACCTACCAATAGTATTTCACATTTGAATGTGATAAAATCTGCAATCTTATGCCTTTAAGTTATGTATTCTATTGTAAAATTGTCATAATATAAATGGCATTTTATAACAGAAAATATTATGTAGGGGGCATAGTCATGAGAACACTGAGGTGACCATCGAAGCCCGTGAAATTCTGGAAACACCAGTATGACCTTTTATATAGAGATACACTCTTGTAGGATGCATGATTTCAACGAAATGAATATTTTTTAAACAGAGCTATATGTCATGAGTTTGGTATACACGTTGGTCGTGTATGGCTGTGCCTTACACTGCCTGCAGCGGGCATGTTCGCAAGCTCAGCCGCGATGTTACCATCCGCGTGGAGTTCAGCGCTAGTGGCTGCAGCACTGGCTTGCTGGTGGCGGAAACGTTATCCTTATGCTGTAATGCTCACTGCTACCACTACATTACTTAGTATGTATAAATTATTCCTATGTAATGAACGATTTGTAATATATAGCTTTCTGGTTTAAGTTTAGGATGAACCATTCAAGTTAACCAATAAAAGAGTAAAGCTAATTATTTATGTAAAAAACAATGTTTGAATGTTTTTCCACAACGGTGGAATCAAATTAATCTTCTATTGCATCAGGGATAGCTAACAAGAGGGTTTCGATAAGTCAAATTCCATATAACTTAACCTTCTAACTTCTTCTAGAAGGTATAAAAGATCCCCCCCCCCCCACATATAATATTTGTTTATACCAACTTAAGATGTACAGAAACTCAAAAACTATTTCGCCATGTATTAAAAAATTTGCAACTTTCTCCTCAGGTTGGCCATTCACCGCAATCCTTGGTTTACCAATAGCAATAGATATGTTGGTACTTAAAAGGCAGTTTACGGAGTTCATCAAATGGTCATTAATATCTCTGTTAGTGATACTGCTGCCCACTGTATTAGTGGATTCCTGGCATTATGGACGTCTGGTAATCGCTCCTTGGAATATTGTAGCGTATAACATCTTCACTGAACATGGACCTGATTTGTACGGAGTGGAACCTTGGACTTATTATTTTGTTAATGGCTTCTTGAATTTTAATATTGTTTGGGTGAGTCTTAACAGTTTTGAACATGAGTTCTTACCTTTGTTACTGCTTAGACTATCGTCAAAATTTTAATTTAGAGTTTAAGTGTGGCCTTATCATTTAAGACGATGTTACAATTTAAATTTCGTTTCATTTAAAAATACTTTATGTGATAATTTCAATATTGTATAGCAAAGTGAAAATAATAATTGAATTACAAAAACCTTTTGGTAATGTCCTATTTCTCTCCATAATTATTCAAGTGAATTTACCAAAGCATACAAAATTAGTATGTTTTTTTATAATTTTACTACAACAGTCGAATAACGGGAAATCGATGTCGATCATCAATCGGAATTCCTTACGTTCAATCATTAGGTTGTTGGTGCTTCCAGTTGTAGTGACGTCATTTGTCACACAGGTGCTCTCGCTGTCGTGCCCGCTACTGCTGCTGGCTTGCCGGCTCGTGGCGCCGCGCTCCACCGCGCGCGCCGCATTCTGCGCGCCGTACTGGCTGGCGCTGCTGCCGCTGCCGCTGTGGCTGGCGGTGTTCATGCTGCAGCCGCACAAGGAGGAACGGTAATGTTTTATGGTCTAATTCAATAGAAAATATACATTGCAACAAAACAAAATTAACATAAGGAAAGTGGTTTTGACGGTGGATGAGACACATAGGAATGGGAAATATCCTTTTTATATGCCTCTTCTCTTCCGTATATATCCATCTATAATTAAGGATGTCTAAGAGGAAGCGGTCACTTCATTTTGGAGAATTCAATTGGATGCTTGCTCGTTTGCCATCTTATAAGGCTATGAATAAAAAAAAATTAAACCTATGTGTTCTTCCCGAATAAGTTTTGCATGTATGTATGACAAATTTGTTAGTGTTCATGTCTGTTTTTAATAAGGTTGTGATTGTCTTTCATACTGATATAATAAGTTTGCATGTATGGATGTTTGTTACTATGTATTATCAGAATTATTCAACGGATATCTATGAAATTTGACACAGATATAAAACAACCTGGAAGAACACATAGATTACTAATAGAGTTTTTTTTTAGAATTTTATTGGACGAAGTACTGTATAAACTGTTAACCCTTAAAGGGACGATTTTTTCTTTTTATGTACCATAAATTAAAAATTGTAAATTGAACATAGATTAAGGGAAAAAAAAGAAAAAAAAGGAATTTTCAAAATAGTCCACTGATGTATAAATGCATCATCATGCATTTAAGGTTTAAGAAGAAAATTAGTACCGCGCTGTAGAATTGGCGCAACACTAGATTATTGGCATAAACGTCACATCTCTGACAGCTGTCAATGTCATTAGAAGGATTGGGATGTTGGCGCGCATTCCTGAAGAGATCTATAGTGCAGTGTGAAATTAATATTGCTAGTAACAATTATAATAATTGTTTAAAAAAAAACTAAATACTATAATTTCTATGTTTTTTATCCTAATTTTTTTTTGTAGGTTTTTATACCCAGTGTACAGTATGGTAGTGTTGACTGGCGCGATATCACTGGACTGTATTCAGAAATTGACTTTCGCTGTCGGCACTGAACTGTTTAGGTCAGTTTTCTACTTTATTGTACGTTTTCATTGTAAAACATGTATTTTGAATTAATTTAATATTTCAGTTGGCGTAAGGATAGAGAGAAAAGGCATTATTTAGCGTACACGGGACCTCTTATGGTGATGTGTGTTATTTTAGCTGGGATAGGAGGTAAGTTTTTTTTAAAATAATATTTCCAAATAATTCAATTCTACGTACATTCTTTTTAAAATGTTTAGTATGTAATTTTGACTTACGTGTTTGTCAAAGCTTGAATTCGACTGACAATTTTTTTTTTCGCATATGTTATTTATGTGGGTTTGTATGTGTCATTGTCATTAGATTTGTCTTGTTCTTCGGAATGTCATAGGTTATTCACACAAAACACTTATGGTACACGTAAGAAATGTAAATTAAAAAAAAATATCTAAATGAGCCAGTATTTCTAAAAAAAAGTAGAAATAACCGATTTCAAATTTCATTCACCATTACTGTTTTTAAATTACTGATCTTTTTCAGATTATTCTATTATCTATTAGGGGTCGGTCATTTTTTTTTATTATAGTACAAAGGTATAATATTTTTTAGGTATATCACGTATAACCGCGTTATACCACAACTACCACGGTCCGATGACACTCCTACGTCACATGCCAGTGTCGAGCCAGTCCCGCGTGCTCTGCTACGGCAAGGAGTGGTACCGCTCGCCGTCCAGCTGGCATCTGCCACCGGCGCATACTGCCAGGTTCATCACCACGCACTTTGCTGGTCAACTGCCAGCGCCGTACCACGAAACTGCACATGGTGAGTGGCTCATCTCATCATCATCACCAATATCATCATCATCATCATCATCATTATTATTATCATTATCATTATCATCAATTTACCGAATAAACAAAGCGACCTACTCATAGTCTAAAGAATGTGAGGGATATCTATACTAATATTATAAAGAGGAAAGATTTGTACTTTTGTATGTATCGAAATAACTCAAAAACTACTGAACCGATTTCAAATATTCTTGCACCATTATAAAGATATTTTGTCACTGTGTGACATAGGCTATATTTTAATTTAACGCGGACGAAGTCGCGAGCAGCAGCTAGTTAATTGTAACGGCTCACTCACGTGAATTATTCGGTATAGGTACCTTCGGGTGTGTTAAGCCGTGTTAAATTAACTAGCTTTTGCCCGCGATTCCGTTCACGTTAATAAAAAAAAACGAAAGCAAGTAGCCTATGTGTTCTTCCACAATATTCTCTGTCTTTGCCAAATTTCACCGAGATCCGTTTAATCTACACACTAACATCCATCTTACAAACATCCATCCATCTAAACTTTCGCATTTATAATAGTAGTAAAATACAGTGTGTATCACGAAAATTTTAACAAGTTAATATGCGTTATGTTTTTGTTTATGGTTTACTAGAAGTTTCCACTGCAGAAACTGTTGATACTAATTTTGCTGTAAACATATTGAAGTAAACCCCAATGTAAATAAGGATGTAGAAAGATCTAAAAAGGGGTAGAATTTAAACCTTACTAATTTTCAGGTACTCGTATTATCCATCCTTATTTTAACGATCAAAATAAAGGCGATAATCGAACCTACGTCGATGTGTTGGAGTGTCACTATCTCGTGGACTCCGACATCGGCGCGCCTTCGAGGCTCGAACCCGCGTACCACAAACACACCAACAAATGGGAGATTATCGCCGCCGTGCCTTTACTAGACGCTGGCAAATCACATCCATTATTCAGATCGTTTTATATCCCCGGAATATCATATAAAAATGTCGTTTACGCAAATTTATATCTTTTAAAGAATAAATTGTTAACCAATTAAGGTCATTTTCCCTTCACTATTGATATCACTTTTGTATGAGGTCTATTACGAATATTTGTTTGACAGTTGCTGGACTGTATTCGTTACGTAATCGAGAAATTTTGTATGATTTTTTTTAAGCGCTCTACAATGTATTACGAAATTTTATCGATTACGTAACCAAAATGTTCTCACGGATATTTATGATAAGCCCTTCAGTCTACGGTTTCATACTTTTCAGAGTGAATGTATGAGAAAATGTTGGTTTATTGTTTGCTGTAAAAGTGGAGGAAAACGAAGTAAACGTAAAATATTTGCATTTGACTTTAAGCACATTTTTATATATATAATTTGTTTCATGTTATATTTTTTGTTGAATTTATTTAAAAGATTGTAGAATATCCTATATGTGTTTTATTCTTTTTTCTGTACTTCTAATATTAATAAGGGTTGCAATAAACAATCATATCATTGAGATAATGAAATATTTCTATGATTCATACATTTTTAGCATGAGATATAATATTAAATAAAACTTAAATTGCACTGAATTTATTCTCTAAAACTAATAGTTAATGTTTTATTATTTAAGACTGGTGTTGCGGATGTCCATGACGTCGTTGACCACCTCGGTGTTCTCGCCGCTCGTTTGCCCCTTTTATTTAAAAAGAATATTTAAAATCTCATGCAAAAATGCACATATAGTTAAGAATATATTTTTATTCTAGTCATAAATTCGTTATTCATAAATTCGCGTAAAATTTAAAATGCAAACTAATTAGCATATAAACAAAAAAAAACTAGTTTTAAGCAAATATAAGCACTAAACCAAAGTAGTATACGCT
This sequence comes from Papilio polytes, assembly GCF_000836215.1. Taxonomy (NCBI): domain Eukaryota; kingdom Metazoa; phylum Arthropoda; class Insecta; order Lepidoptera; family Papilionidae; genus Papilio; species Papilio polytes. The sequence continues at coordinate 2,747,997 of NW_013525024.1, read as the reverse complement.
AGTTTCCTCTAAACTAGTTGTTATTTTGATACTAATACAATGGACACTATCGATGTTGCCATCTCGCTCGCACTTACACAACTAATGAAACAACATAGTGATGCGCTTTGATATTATCGATAGTTTTTATTCTTCGTATACCTTTGCAATAAAGTTTATAAAATTAATTGTCACACAGAGTGTTACGAAATGCAATAATTATGGTTATAATAATAGTACAATATTAGTTATAGTTCACAAGTATGGATTATCAAAATGTTTTGCATTTTTATATAAATCAATGTGTGTAACTCGTTTAATTGTACTTATAATTTGTAATAAATATTTTTTTCATTAACTGTTTTTTATTATCCTATGAAATGTTTAATTTAAATTACCATGTGTGCCACTCAACCCCCCTCCCCCCTGAGCTGGTTGGTCAACAGCTTGACAAAATATGTTTACATATTTTATCAAGCTCTTGATTTGACCATGCCTATGTGACCCCCCCCCCTGACGTCAAAGCTGGATCCGCCTAGACTTGGGCTTAATCGGACATCTGCAAGTGCGCTCCATACTAGTGGTAGTGCCCGCTTTAACATCTTAGCACTGCAGGGCCGGCACGCCCGGTGTAATACCACGACCACACAGAAGACAGGCGTGAAATGGAAGCAATTCCGTGTTTCGTCTGATGTGAGTGTGGTGCCGGAGGCCTAATTTAAGTCCATTTCCCTTTACCACCCTTTTCTTACGAAGAGAGGTTGGGAAGAGGAAGTGGATTCGACGGTGGAGGAGATGCATAGGTAGGGGAAATATCCTCTTTATGTGCGTCTCCTCCTCCGTCGGATAAGGGTAGGCAACGCATCTGCAATTGCGGATGTCTACGGGCAGCGGTCGCTTCGCCATTTTGGCGATTTCAGGTGGCCGCTTGCTCGTTTGCCACCTTATGTTATAAAAAAAAAAAAAAGTACTAGTTCAATTGGGAAAATGTACCAGTACACACTTTTAGTACCTTTAGTACTTCAGATTTTTGAGAACACAATAACATGAATAGAATATAATAATATCTATAGATTTATAGATTACTTCACATCAAATTTTAAGCAAGGTCAAACATATGTTATTAGTGAAAATAAATTTAAGTTATAAATAATTTTATCCGCTTTCGATTTTTATTACCGAAGGTAGATGCTTTCTAGCAAATATACAATCAAATCAAACAACGAAGAAGCCAACACCGATATCGTGTAGTACTGTTCTAAAAGTGCTAAATGTCCGATTAACAGAAACCGTAACGTTACTTTTAGTACAGTGCTGAGTAACATTACTTTTAGTACATCGTACGTGTACTACCCAAGACTGGATCCGCCCATGGTCCCACTTAGTGTTCAAATTCAATGCCTACATGTTTTGGAAAAATAATCTAGCCGGCTAAGCTAACAAAGCATTTATTTAGTTATGTTAGGTTTTTAGTGTAGGTTACACATGTAATTAGTTTCATATTGTTAGTTATAATTTTTTGTAGTAATTAAGGTTTATTTGTTTATTTTTATTTTTTAAATTATTCGTGAATATAACCAAGATGAGAGAAATAGTTCATATACAAGTCGGTAGATGTGGAAATCAGATCGGTTCAAAGGTATGTAAATAGACAAACATGAAAAAAAAAACTTGATTTCTAGCTTGGAGATCTAGAATGCTGTTCATGATTAAGTTTCACATATAATGTTATAGTTCTGGGAGGTGATATCAGACGAGCACGGCATCGACCCGGCGGGTTGTTGTTTAGGAGAGTCCCAACTGCAGCTCGAGCGCGTCAACGTGTACTACACGGAGGCGGCCGGGTACAAGTACGTGCCGCGCGCCGTGCTCGTAGACCTCGAGCCCGGCACCATGGACTGCATCCTCGCAGGCCCCTACGGCACACTCTTCTGCCCAGACAACATCGTCTACGGCATGACCGGGGCCGGTAACAACTGGGCCAAGGGACACTTCACGGAAGGCGCCGAACTACTTGAACCGACGCTGGACGTAGTGAGGAAGGAAGCCGAGGGCTGCGACTGCCTGCAAGGCTTTCAGCTCGTCCACTCGTTGGGCGGCGGCACCGGATCCGGACTAGGCACGTTGCTTCTGTCCAATTTAAGAGAGGAATATCCCGACAGAATTGTGATGACATTTTCCGTGGTCCCCAGTCCCAAAGTATCGGACACAGTGGTCGAGCCGTACAACGCGACGCTGTCTCTAAACCAGCTGATAGAAAATACGGATCAGTCGTTCTGCATAGACAACGAGGCCCTGTACGATATTTGCTTCCGAACGCTCAAGCTGCCAATGCCGACGTACGGCGACCTCAACCACTTGGTCTCAATGATGATGTCCGGCGTGACCACGTGTCTGCGGTTTCCGGGCCAGTTGAACGCAGACCTGCGCAAATTGGCCGTCAATATGGTGCCGTTCCCGAGGCTGCATTTCTTCATGCCGGGTTTTGCGCCGCTGACGTCACGCGGCAGCCAGCAGTACCGCGCGCTGAGCGTTTCCGAGCTTACTCAACAAATGTTCGACGCCAAAAACATGATGGCGGCGTGCGACCCGCGCCGCGGCCGCTATCTCACCGTGGCCGCAGTATTCCGCGGTCGCATGTCCATGAAAGAGGTGGACGAGCAGATGCTAAACGTACAAACAAAGAACAAAGACTTCTTCGTCGGTTGGATACCTAACAACGTAAAAACGGCCGTTTGTGACATCCCACCACGCGGCCTCAAAATGTCGGGCACGTTTATCGGTAATTCCACCGCTATCCAGGAACTGTTCAAGCGTATCTCGGAGCAGTTCGCAGTGATGTTTAGGCGGAAGGCGTTCGTGCATTGGTACACGGGCGAGGGCATGGATGAGAGCGACTTCGCCGAGGCGGACAACAACATGAGCGACCTCATATCCGAGTACCAGCAATACCAGGACGCCACTATTAACGATCAGGAATTCGAGGAAGAAGAGACCACACACAACGACGATAGTGATGAATAAGTTTCGACGATTTATTTATTTTATTTAATAAATTATTTGTAATTGCTTTTTCGTTTTACTAGTCAATACCCAACTACTGTAATTAAAGTTTTCAAAAGATTGTCTGCCTGTTTGTCCAGTACTCAGTTAAGGCATGACGTCATGAGGTTAACGTCAAAGGCACTGCGCAAAGCAATAGTATAGACCTTAGACCATCTATGTATATCGCTATTTAGCCCTGAGTCTGTCTGGTTGATACACCATTGTATCCAAAAAGAGCAATATGAAAGACGCGTTATTATAAAATCCTTATTTCTATTTGTTCTACCGAATCGGTAAAAAGAAAGTATATAATACGCTTTTCACAAATTTATTTTCAACAATGAATACCCTATCGGCGTTTAAACACAAAAAAGCAGATTTTAATAAAATGTTTATTTTAGATAACGATTATACATATAGGTTACGCCTAACACTAAACACTGCACAAAACATTTAAGGGACAAAACATGGACAAGACATTAACGTGGAATGCACAAAACATTGGACAAGACAAACGATTATTCTTCAACTTCTTCGTCGAACTCTCCCTCGTCGTCCGCCGTCGCGTCTTGGTACTGCTGGTACTCAGACACCAGGTCATTCATGTTGCTCTCCGCCTCCGTGAACTCCATCTCGTCCATACCTTCACCTGTGTACCAGTGCAGGAAAGCTTTCCTTCTAAACATTGCGGTGAACTGTTCCGATATCCTCTTAAACAGCTCCTGTATGGCCGTCGTGTTGCCAATGAACGTCGCAGACATTTTCAATCCCCGAGGCGGAATATCGCAGACGGCGGTCTTCACGTTATTCGGTATCCATTCGACGAAGTAGCTGCTGTTTTTATTTTGTATGTTGAGCATTTGTTCGTCCACCTCCTTCATGGACATGCGGCCTCGGAAGACTGCAGCCACGGTAAGGTAGCGGCCGTGGCGTGGATCGCATGCCGCCATCATGTTCTTGGAGTCAAACATCTGCTGAGTGAGCTCTGGCACGCTCAACGCACGGTACTGCTGGCTGCCGCGCGACGTCAGCGGCGCAAAGCCTGGCATGAAGAAGTGCAGGCGTGGGAACGGCACCATATTGACGGCCAATTTGCGTAGGTCCGCGTTCAGCTGGCCTGGGAACCGCAAGCACGTCGTCACGCCGGACATGGTCGCCGACACTAGGTGGTTCAGGTCGCCGTACGTCGGAGTCGTCAGCTTCAACGTGCGGAAACAGATGTCGTACAGCGCCTCGTTGTCTATGCAGAAAGTCTCATCAGTGTTCTCTACCAGCTGGTGAACAGACAGCGTGGCATTGTAAGGCTCCACCACCGTGTCCGATACCTTTGGGCTGGGCACCACGGAAAACGTGTTCATTATGCGGTCTGGATACTCCTCCCTTATCTTTGAGATGAGTAGTGTGCCCATGCCGGAGCCCGTGCCGCCGCCTAACGAGTGCGTCAGCTGGAATCCTTGCAGGCAGTCGCAGCCCTCTGCCTCCTTACGCACCACGTCCAGCACAGAGTCCACCAACTCAGCCCCTTCAGTGTAGTGGCCTTTGGCCCAGTTGTTGCCGGCTCCGGACTGTCCGAATACAAAGTTGTCCGGCCGGAAGATCTGCCCGAAGGGTCCGGAGCGAACGGAATCCATTGTGCCGGGCTCCAAGTCAACCAGCACGGCGCGCGGCACGTACTTCGCGCCTGTCGCCTCATTGTAGTACACGTTGATACGCTCCAGCTGTAGGTCAGAGTCCCCCTGGTAGGCACCTGTGGGGTCGATGCCGTGCTCGTCAGAGATTACCTCCCAGAACTGGAAAGATGGTTTTTGTATCAAACAAAGATCCAAATAAAACAATACAAATAATTTGATGATTACTGACGCATTCGTCAGTATCAAGTCATTACAGATGCGGGCGTATCAATCTTAACCTAACTAGCTGTTTTTTTTTACTTAAGCATGTGATTGTATATGTATTTTCGAAACATTACACTTACTTTAGCGCCTATTTGATTTCCGCATTGCCCAGCCTGGATATGGACGATTTCCCTCATCTTGATACTTTTACTAAAAATTTTGTACCTAAAATTAAGTTTGGTATAATTTTATCCTCCTAAAGTGACCATAAAAAAAATATTAAAGTATAAAAAAAATGAAATCAAAATACGTTCATTCTACACGAAATTTTAGTTAATAATGAAATGACAATATTCTTTTTTCGGCCACGGAGAAAAATAAATTCGATTTTCAATATTTATTTAAAAAATTCATTACCGACCAGTAATTTATAAGAAAAGCAGTGGTATAGGATCTTTTCACTGGCATGAAAAACACTGTACTTTCGAAGATTACAGTCACGCCGTAACCCAAAGGGGTAGGTAGAGATATCGTATTCTCCATGTGGTAAGATCCTGGCACACAGACATCTATTGCTTCTTTAACATTTTCTAATGAATGTTACGGGTATTTCTTATTCGTTATTGTAGGGTCCTTTCATTCGATAATTACTAATCTGTTTGATGTAAGAGTGCATTTTTTAATATAAACCAATGTACCTACTTCACTTGTTGAATTCACGGTACACACATGGCTAGTACAGTTGAGCATTTACGACTATAAGTCATAAAATGTATGGACACACTTGGGCCCCTTAGCATTGATACTGTGTTGATTCCAGTTATTGACCGCTTCTGAGCAACTGTATTGGCAAAGTGTGTACCGCGCTTAAGTGCCAAACATTTTTCTTTAAAGCGAAAAGGTCGGCTAAAAAAGCAAACTTTTAAAAATTCTAGAACAATTCTATTCTTGAATTTTGAAATTTCAATTTAGCGAAAATGATTTTGCCGGATCATTCGTTTGAAATCCGTCGTAAGATGCGTACGGTGTGAAGTTGTGCTTAATTTTTTTATATTTTTTTTATTAGTCTTAAGTTAATGTTAAGCATCAGCAAGATAAATATATTTTGACCGACTTTTTCAAGAAATTGACAAGTATCTGATTCTACAAGCGAGTAAATTATCAAGATGAGGGAAATTATCAATCTTCAAATTGGCGCTTGCGGGAACCAGATTGGAGGAAAGGTAAGACGTTCCGAGCATTTTTTTTATTAATGGCTGCAATACACATTACTCTAATTGAAATTTCTTACAATATTTTACAATTTCTCCTATAAGATCTTTAGTCCATTCATTTGATAATTTAAATTTGTTTCTTTGCTGCAGTTCTGGGAGGTGATCTCTGACGAGCACGGCATCGACCCGTGCGGCGTGTACCATGGCGACTCAGACTTGCAACTGGAGCGCATCAACGTGTACTACAATGAAGCATCGGGCGGCAAATACGTGCCGCGAACCGTGCTCATAGACCTGAAGCCCGCCACCA
>NW_013525024.1:2734387-2739710 GCF_000836215.1 Papilio polytes | reverse complement strand
TCGTTGTCAAAATCCCCTCGAAATGGGTGTGACGCGTCTGTGGGGTGAGGGGCGGCGGGGAGTGCGCCATGTGCCCGTCGCGTCCTCTAGATGAACAATTTTTTAAGGAAATTTTATTTTGTCACGGTGATTATATACCGAAGTAACGAGGTGTGGACGCTGACCTATTTACTGTAAATAAAAGCTGAAAGAGAGAAAGCGATCCGAGCGTGTAGTGTCCACGATTTGCGCGGGAATAATCCGTGGTGATTGACCTACAGATTGCGTGGTATTTGTTTTGATTTTAATGTAAACAATTACACGTAAATAAACTATTCTACTGTCATTTTTCGGGAAGAATTATACCGTTTTTATTTAAGAAGTGTCGCTTTGTATGTTTATGTCGTTCCAATCAGAATGCTAATATAATTTCGCGCTAAGAACTTGTGCCAACTTTGTGAGAAATACAATTAGGAATCGGTTCGAGTGTGGACGTGTTTACACAGAGTTTGATAGGATTCGAGCAGATTTATCAGATTGAATAACAGATTGTGTTTACATGCGTACGTGAGAACACATTATAAAGTGAAACTTAAGTATTTTAAACATATACATAACTTTTATTAAAAAAAAATAATTAAACAAATACGGTAGACACTTTGTAAGAAACTGATGATCTTTTGGGAAATTAACTTCTCTGATTATTATGGTTAAGATAGCACTAAACCATGTAGTGATATCTTAACTTAATATGAATTTAGTTTTAAAAGCCATGTATGAGACATGTTAACCCGTTCGATATGTTCCAAATGGCGTCAGATACTGGTCGCAATACTTTGAGTGGCATTTATACAGATGGCTTATTGCCAGTTTCATTTTGAAGTAAAATCTAAATATTTGGCCTTTGACCTTTGCTGTCCCCTTTAAATCCTCCAGCACCCCCGTCCCTCTTCCCCCACTTCTTATTGTGCCTCGGAGAATGCATTGTTGAATGGTCGAGGGACGACCGTCTTTTGATTCGAAACTGAACATCCCAACAACATTCTACAGAATGTTTAATAAGAACATGTAATAATTAAAATTTCTCATTGTTTAATGAAAGAATATTTATAGCTTCTCTTTAATAACATAAATCGCCTTAAGAAACGAATGTTTTTGTAAAGTCTCTAGCTTCCCTCTAAATATGTACATATATGGGTGGGAATACACATGCCAGTAAAAAGCGACCTACTTGCAAGCCACGAGAACGTACGGGATGAGACTGTCAAGCTTCATACTCGTCCATACTCATAACTTGCATTCCTGAAGCTAGTTACTAGCATTCTATCTATTGGCATCCCCAAACACGATTACTGACCTGTAGCTAGGACGTACAAGTAGCTTGAATACATGTGTCAACTTCCCCTAAAAAATATGTTAGATGTCATTTCAAACCTAGTAATTTTAGTAAGTGTCTATTATGAAGCTGTAGCAATTACACTGTGCCATCACTTCGAAAGAATACCACTTGATATTTATTCCATTTTGATCTAAACTAAAGCAAAGATCTCAAAAATGACGTATGTTAATTTGAAGATTAATGGCATCGTGTAATTGCTAATGTTTCATAATAGACACTACCTAAAATGACTAGGTTTTACAGGACATCTAATGCATTTTTTTAGGGAAAGCGAGACTCGGCTTTTCCTTATATTTGATACTTTTCTGTAGGACAATCTAGACAAATGAATTATCCCTACGTCTCTTACATTAGTACATATGAGCGTATGTAACATTTTTTTATGTACAACTTTCGATGATCGAGTATGGAATTGCCTGTAATAATGCGATCCATCTTCGTCTTCGGAGCGTAGGGAACTCACGATCACTTTATCGTAAATAGGCAAACAACGTTGAAATATCGTTATGAATACTGTAATTTTTTTATAATATACTAGCTGTTTTTGTTCGTCCACGCAATATTAAGATAAAAAAGTAGCCTATAATACGCCCGTCTATGTCAGCTACCCTTCAGTAAAGGTCCGATCGAAATCGGCCCAGCCGTTCTGCAGATAGCAAACGCGGCTTGCGGACAGCCAGACATATACTGAATCAATGAACACTGATGACATCACAATCTTTAAAAAAATAAAACTGATTTACGACTACGCCGACCCTACGGGAGTAGGATGAGGAGATGACACGATGATTCCGCTGATCTTGTCCGTGACAAGTGCATAGGTTTTAATTTAAGAGTGATTTAAAAACAATAAACGGGATTGAATACTAGCCAGTGTTTTAAAACAGTGCTAATCTAGAATAACTGGCTTCTATTACTAGATTCTATAACTACGTGTGGCAATTTTTGACATTATCAGATTTAAAATCGATCAAAGAGCATGCGAGATAAAGTTATCACACTATTTTTCTCCTACCACTCGAGATTATACATTGAGCAATTGTATTTTTTTAGATACTTCGGAAAATACAAATCATAGCACAAGGCTTGAGATTTATCTGTCTTTGTATGTTTTTATTTTACTTGTAGGGATATTACGAAAAAAATTAATATCCAATAACGACATATTGCGTGATGTTATTTACTAGTGTTCGACCAATGATTGTTTTACCATAATACTGAATAGAGTTTTTGTTATTCAAAAAACTTTGTGCAATGTTTTTTGTTATAAATTATTATATTAATTTAATAATGTATACTATTATAATAAAGCATAAACACACACTTCTTTATTGCCTAAGATGTCAGCAATTACAGCATGTTTTTGAATAATCCCTTATTTAATAAAAAGCCCCCCACTTACCTCACGCATTAGACTATATATTTTCACGCCATTAAACTTAGTGTGTAACTATTTTGGATAAAAACCCTAATGTGGGCAAGAGACCATAAATTGCTGCCAACATCATGGAAGTAAGATTGCCATAGTTTGACACCATGTCATGACATTTAGACAAATGTAAACAATAAAATAAAATTTTCATTATTAAATGCGGTTGAAGCCGCACGGGAACAGCTAGTCTCGTATAAAGCACTGAAATTATATCGATACAGTGTATAACGCGCTGAGTGAGGGACGCCGCAGTTCCAATTACCGCCAAAGAGGATTTAAGCCGTAATCCTTCATACAACGAGCACAAGCAATTCAGTTAACGGATATGTTCTGCTTTCATGTTATCTGATATATATTTTCGTTTGTTTATTAATTGGTATACAAAAATATTCAAATTTCGAATCGTTCTAATCCAAACACGAAATGTTCTCACCTTAGATGCTAACATATACTTTACCTGCCGCAATAGTGAGGCAGAAAAAAGGTCTTGAAAAAAAATAAGATATCATACTTCATACTTATATTATAAATTTGAAAGTTTAGATGGATGGATGAATGTTTGTTGGTGTTTGTAGCCTAAAACTGATGGAGTTTTGATGAATTTTGCTATAGATGTAGGAAATAGTCTGGAAGAAATAGGCTACTCATTTTTGTTTAATTCCACGCGGACGGAGCGCGGGCGAAAGCTAGTCTCGAATAAGACAAATCGACTCTAGATAAGAACTTATGAAACACTATCTACAAGTTGTAAATATATAGTTCTTATCAACAAATGCACAAATTTTATTTGATTTGATTGATTGCAACATTGATTATATGAAGATTATCAACTCTACCAGAATTGTTTAGACTCCATGGATATCGTTATGATTCTCGAACCTTACAAATGATTTACAAACCCGTGTACTTGTAATAGTTTTTTTATATAGTTAGAATAAAGTTGTCACTCAATAAATGCGGTTCAATCGGGATTATCGTCTCTACGTGTTTGGCCTATTGCCACTTCTTAAATCCGATCTTTAAAACTATTTTTATAACCCTCGTCCTTGTGTCGAATCGAATATATCGAATCTGTATGCAGAACAGTGAATTTACTGTTCGTTAAAATACAAAATACATCTTATCTTCGAAACGATGGGGACATAAACCAGAAAGCGTTAAGAATTAATGTGGATGGCTACAAAGGTAGAGGAAGACCGAAGAAAGTATGGATGGATTGTGTGAAAGATGAAAGGAGTGGATTCAAATATGACGGCTGATAGAGATGTATGAAAGAGCAGCACATACTGTGCCGACCCTCCGTAAGAGATAAGGGCAAGTGGATGATGATGACAAAATGCATCTTATGCTTTCAAACTATATTTTTTGTAAAGGACCAACTGTTAGTCAATATTACCTTTAAAAGTAAGTGTAACTAATTAAATGTAAGCAATATTGTCAACAAATATTAATATTTCATACGAATGTATCTACACGTTCCCGCCAATTTCATGGCCGCCATATTGTGACGCGTAGGCGTGCAGGATGTCCGCTAGCTGTCACAGTTGACAGGTCGCATTTTCACTCCAGTTTCGCGCCGAGCCTCTATTGTTTGGTCGCTGACAAGTGATACGGGTCCAATGGCCCTTGGAAACGATCGCCTTGATCGACGCAATCGCTTCAATGAACAGCCGTCCATTTACGATTGTACCCTTCCGAAACGTCGGGATATCGTTATTTGCGTGTCAGATCCATTTGTTTCATCAAAAAAAAAAATAAACTTTAACAAGAAAAATCGTGGATTTCGATGAAATTTGGTATAGATGTAGAGAACAGTCTGGAACAACACATAAAATACTCACTTTTGTTTTTTTAATTAAACGCAGACGGAGTCGCGTGCGAAAGCTAGTATCCCAAGTTAGTAGTAATATAGATTTGTATCAGTCTATCATTAAATCCAAGTAAACATTTAAGACCATGAGACACGAATTTTGTTTCAAAGTATTACACCAGTTTGCAAACTATTCATAAAGGGATTATTCCCAACCGTCACCCCGCTCTGTCGCCACGCGAAAGTAAAAAGTTTCATCCGTCCCACCTTTTAGTAACACTATCACCAATAAGATGACAGATGGAACCGTTATGAAATAAAATAAGTTCTAACCATCCTCTCGTCGCAAAAGGTGGGACGGATGTAACTTTTTATTCTCATCTGTCTCTATGTGGGGACAGAACGGTGACGGTTGGGAATAATCCTCATAAAGTAGTCCCTGCATCTACGGTGCTCTACAACATTTTTGGCAAAAGTTTAAATGTGCATGTACAGTCAGCTCCATAAATATGTAGGTATACTATTACCAAGCCATATATGGTTGTTGACTGAAACGTTTTCATTTTCTAAAACATATACGAGTATGTGCGTGTCTGTCTCTGTGTCCATGTTCATAAATACATTATATTAAAGGCATATACATGTTTCTTAAGTTTTGTAAATGTTTTAATATTTATGCAGGTGACTGTACCGCGTAAAACTG
>NW_013525024.1:2718932-2733282 GCF_000836215.1 Papilio polytes | reverse complement strand
CGACCTCTCGTGGCCCGCATTTCTTTTTGTTCATAACCAACAGTAATAGCGAGCTCGTTAAATTAATTTCGCTTTTATTTCTCTCGTGTATGCGTTGAATTTAATTTCAAACTCTTACAGTATACTCCAGCTAATGCGTTGTTTATTGGAAAAGACGAACAAAACAGGGCCAAATTCTTGTCTTCTATTCATCGTTTCTTTACCTAATTTGGTCCGGCACATAAACTGGTCAAACAAATTTCAATTGATTTCACTTAATGCCTTGTCTGTGCTGTCGTATTGTACAGATTGTGGGGGCCATTCACTTATCGCCTAAAGTTGAATTCTATGTACATTTTACACACCTATTAACAAACATTAGTATCGAGTGTAGAAGGGACAGATATCATGCGTGATTCTGAAGGTGAATTAAATATAGTTTACCTCTCTCGCCCACGTTGTAGCGCCCTCTACCGCATTTATCTGTGATGTTTCGCTTTAATATCTGATTATTTTTCTACTATAGTTTTCATCACCTCCCATCAGTGCCGAGTAACGGTTTTATCGCCTTTAACGAGTAGATTCTACCAAATAAAAAGGTCGGTTCACACTGGCGCAGTGTAATTTAAATTATCTGTGTGGTAATGTGCTCTATGTAGTCTAATGTTAAACATGTCAAATGTTTGTGCTATTCTTGATGTTTGAAATTGGGTATACATTTACACTTAATGTGTGCTGTACCTTAGAAATAACCAGAATGATGTTAGTATAGAAGTTTTAGTTAAGATATTTGCATGTACAATATTAAAATGTTCGATGAAACTAAATAATTGAACACACGTAAATAATAAATGTTAAGTTCAGTGAAAATTGAAGATGTACAGCAAGTTTTATGTTTTAATACTTGTTTAACTTGTTACCGACAGCGCGGCAGCCAAAAATATAAAACACTTTTTATTAAACTAATACATCTTTATTTAAAACTTATTTACACAAATATATACAAAAACTCAAAACTATCTCGATCACATCTTGACTTCTTTTTTTATATATTTTTCTTTAGCCAACGATAAATGCCTTGGTGGCCAGTATGCAACCTCTTTTGCTGTATACATACTGCTTGTCAGCCAAAGAGGTTGTATTTTGCACTCAACAATACTATTATAAACTTGTATACAGATAAACTATCCAATAACGAAACTCAATTTCCGTGCAACGTATATGTTGAAATTTGCGTTCCATCGATACTAATTGTGTATTCTGCTTTCGGACTTTCATTGTTAAACGCATATTAAATTGATATTGTATTAAATACTATAATGCGCCCGTGACTCCGTCCCCGTGGAATTAAAAAAGTAAGTAGCCTATGTGTTCTCCCCGACTATCTTCTACAACTGTGCCAAATTACATCGAGATCCGTTCAGCCGTTGAGGCTACAAACTCTAACAAACATTTCAACAATTCATTCATCAAGGTAGGCAACACATCTGCAGTTGCGGATGTCTATGGGCAGCGGTTGCTTCGCCACTTTGGCGGATTCCGGTAGCTGCTTGCTCGTTTGCCACCTTATATAATAAAAAAAATCTAAACATTCGCATTTCTTATATTAGATTAGATTAATCTGGTTTAAATTATTGCGTGCAACATAGGGTATACAGCGAGGTGCCTAGGACGGACGGTGTAGGGCGGGCGATGGGCGGTGTAGGACTGCAGGTTGAATGACCGGCCGGCTTATATTATTACTCGTGTTTACGCGATGGCACATTGCCAGCGACGTGAAGAATCGCAGCCGACGACGATTGAAGACGCCGCTTTAACACCATTAGGATGATACTGTCTGGTGTACTCAGTCCTTTACACCTTGAATATGCGTTTTTAGTCGTTTTATAATATTTAAAACAATTCGAGTATGCCTCAAAAAGGTGTCATATCTAACGTAAATCTATGGCTTGTATGTGTATTTTAAATTTATTTTCGGACTATAAAAGCTGCTCGAAAACTAATATTACAAAGAGGAATGATTTGTGTTTTACATACTCGTATATGTATTTGATTCATGCAAAAACTACCGGGTTGATTTTAAAAATGTTTAATTATTAAAAACCTACGTTATGACTGAGTAACATAGGGACACGGGGACGAAGTCGCAAGCAACAGCTAGTTGAACATGTATTCCAAAAGATTCTGTTCAAGTTTGATAGCAAATAGTAAGATATATTGATTGTTGTAGGCGGTAGCCTGCGGCGGACAATTCGTCTAATTAGGTACAAAACAATATACTCGTATGTTGTAGATTTTTTCTTTTTAAATTAAAACACATAGTCAATTATTCTTTATAAAAGATTTTATACGTGAATTTGCTAATTTATTTGTTTTTAAAATGTTACTATGTTTTCGTTTCACCGATATGTTGTAATATTCACTGATTACTAATCACTTCACTTCACTAATATTATAAATATAAAAGTTTAGTTGGATGGATGGATGGTTGGATGGATGTTTGTTAGAGTTTGTAGCCTAAACGGCTGATCGGATCTCGACGAAAATTGGTACACATGTAGAGGATAGCCTGGAAGAACACATAGGCTACTCAATTTCGTTTTTTGATACTCCACGCGGACGGAGTCGCGGGCGAAAGTTATATTCATTAATTTACACAATACAAACGTGCAAGCTAATATATTCTCTTAGCTTGATTACAGTGATATGTAATCAGGTTGCGTACGACGTCGCATGTCGAAGGAATATCTTAGTTTTGTTGCTTAATTAGTTTATTAAAGTACCAGTAATGTTATAAAGTTCTCCTTTCTATGTTAGCGACATCTATCGATATAATAAAACTATGAAAAGTATTTAAGAAGTGAAAAACATAAAAATCTCTCGTCAAATCATCAGAAATGAGATTTCTGCTGCAAAAATATTGATAGAATGCAGAAAAAAAACATGAAAATATTTTAAATAACTTCCCTTTGAAAGGTTGTAGGCGAAGTATTTTCCGCAAACTTTTTTCAAAGCATTTTTTTAAGTGAGAGACGAGCGTACTCGTGTTGGTTAACCTCGCTCGAAGATTTTTTTTCCCTCCGCTCGTATATTTTTTATTTACGCCCATTTGTATTACTCCGTCTTATTTTTATAAGCAAACTTAAAGTAGTGTACTAATTAACATTTCAAGAACAAATTAATGAACAAAACAGAGAAATGATATTTAAAAAGCTTGCGTGCGAATTAGGGCTAAATCTCGGTAAAATTTAAACATTTTTAACACGTTGTTGCATTAAATTGTACTCTTAAGATATATAGAGTTTTTTGTATGTAGAGTAAATTATATAATTCATTTAAATCGAAGTTAATAAAAAAGTGAAAACATTCTTACAACTAAAACTGTTTTATTTCTTTCAAAAGAATTCACTAATACAAAATGTAGTTCTGCAAATAATTAAGTCCCCTCTATAGAGTTATAAGTCTATGTGAAGATATAGACAGTTTAATTCAACAAGTTCATGACAAAATCCGGCATCGTTGGTCTACGAGAACGTAAGTAAACTAATCCGAATCGCGTAAACAGTACGTCGGTCGAGCTTGTTTTATCGTCGATACTTCTTTTTGATTTCAGTTTATTTATCTACTTCAGCTTTCAACGCGTCTCATTATAGCTTTGGCGCTGTTTTATCATCTTCAACGTTATAAAGGTGTGTGTACAATTACTTTACAAGCAAATCAAATAATCTTATACCCTAAACACGGAATGTTCAAAGTTAATAATCAAAATGCATCGTGATAGCAGACTGAATTTTAAAGCGATAATTTCGCAATGGTTGTCCACTTCTACTCACGCACCGTAATACAGTTTATAATTCTCGTTATTTACCAGAAGGTAACATTTGTATTAGACGATAATCACTTACGGTAAGTTCTGAAACGACCTTTGATGTATCAATATTTTGCAACAATTTAAGCAATGCTTTCAAAATGAAACATTTAAGATTCGTTTCAGTAATTGGCCTTTCGTCCGTTTTCATGTATTAAATTAGTTGTTGCTTGCGACTTCGCCCGCGTGAAATTTAAGAGCAATAAAAAATACAGTCAATTTTACTCACTGATAACGTAGCTTTTTAATGGTGAAAGATTTTTTGAAATCGGCCCAGTAGTACTTGAGTTATTTCAATACATGCAAAAATACAAATCTTTCTACTTTACAATATTAGTATAGACTTAGATAAAACTAGCGTAATAATAAAAGCAGATTAATAATAATGGGAAATTAATGAAGCTAAATTCTTATTAAATGCTTTCGTATATAGAATCTCGTAATAAATGGTACAAATGTAATAAAATGGATGTTACTTCGCCAGTCATTTGTTATTCCTTGTATTTGAACCTTTCGCTGTCATCGACCTTAGTGAATAGTTAATGTTCTCAAGTTGAGTGCGTTTGAGTTATCACTGGTCGTGTCTATACGTTTGGCATCGCGCCGAGCGGAGCGCATGAAAAATGGCAGCCGAGAGACTATTAACACGTAGGGTTTCAATGCTGAATGATTTACTTTTACTACCACAATAATGAAGTACATGTATTTACTGGTTTGAATTAATGTGACCACGGTCGAGGGGATAAGTTATGGTCCCAAGTGTTCAAAACGTAATTGATTTAACGCTAGTGTGTCATGAATATATCTTAAGTTGGGAGGATGCCTTTTTCTTCTATATTCTTTACTAAATAACTTATGTTTTATACACAAAATTGCTAGCTCTCTGTTTTAGTTTTCTGAATTCTGTGCTACTGGCATTAACGCATACGTCAGATTTATAACCGCACTCAGAGACGTTGTTTGAGCGCTAAATGTGGCCCTTAGTTTAGACTTGTCATAATATACATCCAGCGAGGGGGACCTACTTGGTATTGCATTCAAATATTTTTATATTGAAAATATTAGTAGACTTTTTTTAATTTACTAATATTTCGTTAAACCACTCCAACTAAGCTCTAGGCTTGGGCTATGATATGGTTCACGACGATAGTCGAATGGCGGGATTCGAACCCTCAATCGTAAGTTCAGTAGTCCGTACCACAAAACCATAGAGCTATTGGCGCTTAGGTTATAAAAAATCCTTTTTGTTTTTGTATTTACGTCTCGTCTTATTTCCCTTTCATTAGAAATATGTCGTTAAAGCTGAATAAATTGTTTATTTATTAAATCTATATCGCTTGAGGCATTTGACTTCCACCCTTTCGTATTTCGTCCGGTGTCGCTCTCTAATTAGTTTTCTCAGAATTTAACTAATTATAAAACAATGTGACTTGAGTTAATCTTACACGGCGTCTTGTTTCTTAGAAATTATATTGAAGTGTAATTACGCTCTGATAAATCCTCTTTGTTACCCTTTTCCAAGAATAAAGTTCGAGATGTTAAGAAATTACACTGTATAATGGTTTTTAAATAAATGTAGCCGATAAATCGAAATACAGGTAACTTGTAGCCTTTAGATACTAAATATAAAGGTTAAAGCCACTGCACACTTTCAGATTTAACTATATTATGTTCACTTAAATCGTACATGTGTAGCGAGCTTTACAGACTACATTTTATAAATGTAGTTTTAAACACGACATTCAAGTGGTTTTCACGATATCAGTGAGTTTGTTCGGAAATCATATTTAAATTTAATTTTAACTATATTGTGATTTTATATTCTTGGAAAATACAATCTTCTTTAAACTCTTGGAATTTAAACGTTGAGTTTTCCAGGTAACGTATATTAATTTAATATTTCATTACGCTTACAGTTCCATGGAGTATTTAATATTAAATTCTACTTCGACGAAAAAGATTTCTATAACATGTATTGGCGCTTTTTATCTACATTTTTTTACTTATATAATAATATTGGAGTGTCTGTAATTTAAAAAGAAAAATACCAGATTTCGGGAACAAGATGTATTTGCGTTGCTGATAACGAAAATTGCATTTAAACGTTTTTGTCTGTCTGTATGTAGAAAAGCCGCGTTTGTTTCGGGTAATCTTATAAACGGCTGGACCAATTTCGACCGGACTTTTACTGAAGGGTAGCTGACATAGACGCGCATATTCTAGGCTACTTTCATCTTAATATTGGGTGGACAAAGTCACGGGCAAGAGCTAGTTTTTTAAAGTACATTACATTTTTTTAACAGATTTAGAGCGTATTTCTGATACATATTTCGGTCTGTTTGTACGTCATAAGTATATTTCGATGTCCTAATAGTTTATTGGCATACCGCCTGTGAACTAAAAGCTACATTAAGTGGCTAATGCAGCCTGTATCGTGTTACTAGGTCGGGCTTTTTAAATGTTTACTATGAAATTGTAGTATATTATGGAATGTTTTTAATAAAAGCTAGTTTTATGTACTTCTGCTGTCGACCAATTGCGTCGCGCGAAATTTAAACTCAATTAATAACTTATTTGTTGTTCCAGACAAAGTTATACATCTATGTCTAATTATTGAGATTCGTTAAGCCGTTTAAGATATAGTAACAAATATTCACCATATTATGATATTTCTATACAGTCTAAAATTTAAACTAAGGTAAGGTGATTCTTTAAGTTTATATCAGTTTCGATACCTCTACATAAATTACTCGCGACTTCGCGTGGAATTAAAAAATAATAATAAACATTGCTTATGTTATTCAGTGATAACGTAGCCTTTTAATGGTGAAAGAATTTTTAAAATCGACCAAGTATTTTTTGAGTTATTTCAACATAAAAAAATACAAATGTTTCTCTTTTTACGATTTTTTGCTATTCAACTACATCCATCAGATTTATTGTTTATGTTGTTTCTGGTTGTATGTTTATTTTACATCAGTTTCAGTTTTCCATTTCCATCTTAATTAGTCTCTGGTCGTGAGTTAAAAGCATACTTAACCGACATGGAGCTATGGAAGTTGTATTAATTATGTCAAAGTGCTTAATGCATTTCGCATTAACTTCCCGCTGCAGGGATAATTATAAAAAAACTTGTTGAAAATAATATCGCTATTGTAAAGTTTATTTTTAGCAAGCAAACTTTTGTTTCAGTAAAAATATACATTGTCCTTTAGTTTTAGCTACAGATGGTTGTTGGACTCTTACATACATCTCTATAGTATCAGTTTTAATGCTGCCTCTGAGCGAGGTCAGGCGACCCCTTTTTGTACCAACCCTTGGAGACGGGGGGATTTAAGAAAGTTACATGAGACTATGTAATTCTCAGAACAGTGGCGTCCTCTTTTGTTCAAAGACCCAACCATCAGTTGCATTACTATCAGTTCTCATGTCTGAATTCAATCCCATCTTACGAATATGCTCTAACACATTTCTACGAATCCAATTTGAATGTGAATTCGTCTTATTAATTTAAGGAAATACCAATATGTATAATTTTTTTTATAAAATAAGGTGTCAAACGAGCAAGCGGACACCTGAATCCACCGAAATGGAAAGCGACCGCCACCCATAAACATCCGCAATTGCAGATGCATTGCCTACCCTTGGACATTTCCCCTTCCTATGCGTCTCGTCCACCGTCAAATCCACTTTTCCTTCCCATCCTTTCCTGTTAAGAACAGGGTGAAAAGGGAAAGGGTCTAAAATTAGGCCTTCGGCACCCCACTCATCAGACGAAACGCGGAATTGCTCCCACTTCACGTCTGTTTTCTGTGTGGTCGTGGTATTACACCTCGCGAGCCGACGCATTCTTGCGAAGATGTTAAAGCGGGGTCTACCACTGTCAAATGACGTCACGTCACTGTACTTATTTAGAAAAATTAACCTTAATAAATCGTTTCTGACAATGTTCCTATTGGCTAATTTATCATTTTGTGTATACTTGTTCTATTTTCGTATGTATTTGTGTGATTAAATTTGCTGTTGTGTATACTTATATAAATAAATAAATATATTGTAATATCTTATTTGTAAGACTGCTAAAACTGTATGTTTTTACATCTTTTACAACTGGGCTGTAGTTTGATTAATTTTGTCCGTAGCTAAAGGATGACTTATAAATGTTTTATCGTTCATTATTAACATCGAACATTGATATTGCAGATTATTTATATTGTTGAGACGACCGCTCATATATTATTTACCTGTTGTATATAATAGCCAATAAGATTAATAAAACAGAAATATCGTTTTAGACTGGACACATTTATTTAAGAATTACGTTTCGAGGACTGGAAGTATTTAGTTTTTCTACGAATTCTGTTTCTAGCGCCGGAAGTGTTTCATTTCTTTACGATTTGTCTATTGAGAAATAGTAATTCTAACTATTATTTGGGAATAAACCTCTTATGCTATAAAATTTTTGCAAGTTCAAGAACTTGAATGCTAACAGTGGTAGTGCCAGCTTTAACATCTTAGCACTGCAGGGCCGACACGCCCGTTGTAATACCACGACCACACAGAAGACAGGCGTGAAGTGGAAGCAATTCCGTGTTTCGTCTGATGAGTGTGGTGCCGGAGGCCTAATTTAAGTCCCTTTTTCTTTGCCGCCCTTTTCTTATAAGGAGAGGATGGGAAGGGAAAGTGGATTTGACAGAGGAGGAGATACATAGGTAGGGGAAATATCCGCTTTATGTGCATCTTCTTCTCTGTCGGATAAGGGTAGGCAACGTATTTGCAATTGCGGATGTCTATGGGCAGCGGTCGCTTCGCCATTTTGGCGGATTCAGGTGGCCGCTTGCTCGTTTGCCACCTTTTGTTATAAAAAAAAATTGACTTAAGCTGGGTTTTCACTATCGAAAAGCGCATGTTAAACATATTTTGATTAATCACATTAAACTAAAAAAACTTAGATAAACGTTTATGATGATAAGTCAAATTACATTGAGTAACATATAACTTTAAACTGTCGTGGTTTTTACAAATATAATGTTCGTAAGATAAGGGTTTCGTACATTAAGTAACGTTGGTCAGTCTCAATCTCTCGTAGTCTCTACAAGCCAGTTACTGGCATGTGTATTCCCTTTTTAATGTGAAGCTATAGTTGTGTTTGTTGTCTGCAGCCGGTGGTGAAGGAGGGCTACCTGATGAAGCAGACACGTAGCTTCCAGCGCTGGCAGCGCCGCTACTTCCGGCTGCGCGGCCGCACGCTCTACTACGCTAAAGAAAAGGAAGTAAGTGTTTCTGAACTATTAATTACTGTCTTTTGTTCGCGACTTCACCTCCGTGAATTTTTAAAATAATAAAAACGTGGCCTATATTACTCACTGATAACGTAGCTATTTATTGGCGAATTTTTGAAATCGGCCCAGTAGTTTTTGTGTTATTTCAATACATACAAAAATAAACATCAGTCAATAATTTGAACAACAGATGGCGTTGATAAACCTGCAACACATTAATTGCTTGTTTGATATTTTTTATCAACATTGTTGCATTATTTTATTTTGGAAGAACACATAGGCTACTTACTGTTGTTGTTATTGTTTTTTAATTAACGCGGACGGTGACTCGGGCAGAATCTTGTTAGGTAAAAACGTAGAAAATTAAAAATAGCTATTGTATTCAAAAGATAATATTAGTTAGAGTAAAATATAAAACTGATTGTCTGGTGTCGAAGATGAGAACACAGAGCTAGTGTTTTCAGCGCTACATAATAGATGGCGTTTATCTTGCTCGGATAACTTAATGAAGACTTCGATTTAATAAACTTCAATTATGAAACGAAGTAAATGAAATACTTTAAATTCAGTATTTAGAAAAGTTTTAAAGCCATTTCAGAAACTCAATTTTTATGTTCCTAAGATCAGATAAAAACATTTTTAATAAAATCTAAGGATACATTTCTGATATAACGAATTTCTATTGCAACAAATGTCCACTTAAAACTATAACCAACTAGCTTTCGTCCGTTACTCCGTCCGCGTGGAATTAAAAAGAGAACAAAAGGGAGTAGGCTATATGTTTTTCCAGACTGTCCTCTACATCTATACCAAATTTCATCAATGTTCAGACGGTTAGGTTAAAAATTCTAACAACCATGTAATTAAATTTTGCATTTAGTTGTAATATTAAAATGAAGTATGATTACGTCTATACTTTATGATTTTCCCAGTCGTTCTTCATTTGTTATCAACATTATGTTTCTATACTGGTTTGTATTGTTTTTTATCGTGAATTAATTCCGCTTTTGTTACATTTTCATCATATTTCGCATTGTTTTCATTGTTCCAACGCAGAGCGTATCGTCGTTGATTGGATGCACCCGTGTGTGAGGTTAAGTGAGGCGAATTGATCAATTATTCTTGATTTACAATTAAAATTAATTATTGATTTCGGAAGAAACATTTTCACTTGAACATTCTCTATAACTTATTCAAGATCGAACTTATATTCTTTGATTTACGTCATCATCATCTCCTTATCCTACTCCCGTAGGGTGGCGCAACCGGTTTTTGTCCTCCACATAACTCTATCATACGTCATCTCAGTCATCACTCCCTTTTTGATCATGTCACCTTTTACACAATCCATCCATCTCTTTCTAGGTCTACGTCTACCGATGTACCCTTCCACACTCATAACTAACGTTCTCCTTGTAACATGCGATTCATCCCTCCTCATAACATGCCCATACAATGCTGATCTTTTACTCCTAACTTTCTGTACTATGGGGGCTACTCTCAAACTTCCTCTAATATACTCATTTCGTATCTTATCCATTCGTGTTACCCCACACATCCATTCTTTGACTTACATATTAACATATAATCTTTGAGTTAGATAATTTTATCTGTCATTTTTAAATCGATAAAAATAAATGTTGGTACAATAATAATATTTTACATTAAACTTAGCAATAGCTTCTATTCGATTTTATGCTCAAATATCTCTAATGAACGCAGATAAACGAAGCTTGAGGTCCATTGAGCGAATAATTTGCTATAGAACCTTTGTCAAGGACCAATTAATGCATATTTTATCTGTATTTTTATCTTAAAATAGTTGTTTTAATTTGTTTTTGTCGCGCCGCTGCAAATCTACAATATTTTAATAACTACAAAATCTTTAAGCGAGAAAAAAAATCTTGTCTGTTTATTGGTTACTAGCTGTTTCCATGCGGCTTCATCCGCATGTAATTATGAAAATTTTATTAACATATTGCTAGCAAATGTCAAAATGACATGACATGACAAACCTTGGCAATCTTGCTTCCTTGAAGTTGGCATCAACTTATGGTCTCTTTCACACATTAAGGTTTTTATCTAAAATATTTACTCCCTAAGTTTAATGGCTTGAAAATATATAGCCTAAAGCGTGACGTAAGTGTGCTTTTTATTAAAAAAAGGATTATTCAAAAATATTCAGTAATTGCTGACATCTTAGGCAACAAAGAAGTGTGTGTTTACGCTTTATTATAATAGTTTAGATGTAAGTTTTATATGTCATTCTGGTGAGCATAACAGCTATATTAAAATTTGTCTATTGAATATCTTTGTTAATTGTTAGTAATAAGTTAGACAAAGCCCATCAAAGTGAAGGAATTCAATAAGTGAAACAGTGTAGCACTTCGCTTCATAACCCTTCAAAGTTTCAGATTAGACGAAATTAAACGACAAGTCTGCGGTAGTTTGAAAGCTTTTAAATGGAAATTTTCCCGCGACAAAGCCTTTGACGTTGACAATATAGTTACAGTTGCGTTAAATAAAAAAGTATAAGTAATATATATTAACACGTGAGAGAAAAATCTTTGTCTAGTAACATTCAAAACTTAAAAATGTTTTTAAGGGTTTGGTTTAATTCAAGTATATAAGACGTATGAAATTTTATATTCAATAGGCGACGTAAATAGCCAGTATCTTGGTAGGTAGAGGTTATTGTCTATGGTAGTTTCATAAGTAAATACTTTTGTGAAAAAAGTCAAGTAACTAAACTTCTGTCTATTCTTGTTCATCTCATTAGAATACAATAAATGGTAAATGTAAATCTTTTTATTAAAACGAAAATACCCTACGCATTCATCACATTGTCAAGTTGGATGTAAGCATCTCATTGTCCCGTGTTATCCGGATGGCTTAAACACACATACGTGTTCATACATACACATTCATGTATGAATTTTAAGCACTCCGTCAGCATCGAGGGCTGACTTAGCGGCGATTTCCAACAGTCGTCAGATAAATGCGTTTACATTTCGGCTAAGATAGGTACGTGTCGTTGGAGATGTTCGGGGCATGAAAGGGGGTTGGCGGGGCGGGGGCTCAGGGGCGGGCCAGGCAGATAACACCTGGCAGACGGCTGGGCGCCACTACCCCGATGCCTGAAAAGCTCAGTCGCGCGCAAACCGCTCGCCCGATAACACGTCAAACCTGTACTGCGCGCGTCGAAATCTTCCCGATTCTTTACCGGTCGAATTATTAATGAAAAACATTCAATAATCATTTAATTTGCAATAGAACTAGCTCATATAGTTCCAATACACGTGATACAGTTTGTTTCCGTTACTTATGTTTAGTGTTGTCAGTGTTCGTGTTTGAATTATGACCCGGTCTTATTTTGGGCATTCTTACACAATTTTCAACGTACATCTTCGAAGTACAACGTACCAGCGATCGTCAACTTGTGAGTACATTTTACGTTTGTGTGAAAATAATGTTTACACTTTGTTTATAAAAGTTCCCGCCGATTCGGTCCATGACACGTTTAACGTGCAACAAGAAAGGTTTGGGAACATTCCTTCGAACTCTCTTCATTTTTAATCAACCTGTTAAGCCAACATTTATCGTATTGTAAGTTTCACATAACTGTTTCTTTGCTACTTAATGGTGAAAAGTGGTAAATAGACCGTCAACTTACGCCAGGCGTTAAAGCACCAAAAGATAAACGGTTGCCGGTCGTCTATTGTTTTAATAAAGTGCGACTCATACCAACAATTACTGAGAATCATAAGATATAAGTTGCATTATTACCCTGTCTATGAAAGTGGTTAACAATGGGACTGTACTAAACCACAGTGGTAGAGCCCGCTTTAAAATTTTCGCACGAATGGGCCGGCTCGCCCGGTGTAATACCACGACCACACAAAAAACAGGCGTGAAGTTGAAGCAATTCCGCGTTTCGTCTATTAAGTGTGGTGTCGGAGGCCTAATTTTAGTCCCTTTCCCTTTCCACCCTTTTCTTAAGAGAAAAGGATGGGAAGGAAAAGAGGATTTGACGGTGGAGGAGACGCATAGGAAGAGAAAATGTCCTCTATATGTGCGTCTCCTCCTCCGTCAATCAAGGGTCGGCAACGCATGTGCATTTGCGGATGTTTATGGGCAGCGGTCGCGTCCCATTTCGGTGGATTCAGGTGGCCGCTTGCTCGTTTGCCACCTTATATTATAAAAAATAACCAGGCCCATGCTCTCTGTCTATATCTTGTAGAAGGCGAGCAAAGCCCTGCATCTCTCTTCTGTTGTAGTGCCTCTGATGATAAAGTGAAAGCAGGGTAACATGGCTTATACATTCCGTTACAGAATGTGTGTCAAATCAAAGTGGACATCTAAATTTACCTTTTGTTTAAGGGAAATTTTACTTTAGGAAATGCACAAATGTTTAAAGCAAATATTTAGTTACTTCCCGTGTCTTATACTGGGGTCGGACAAAACAACGACAGCTGTTAGCTTTATTGACTAATGTTCATGTCAATAAAATACTTAGTTTGATTCATGTCCAATTTATAGATCATTCTGAAATGCAGAAGCTACCAACAAACGTGGCTATTTAAATATTTGCATTTTCCAATAAATTAATTTTTAATATGTCGAAATGAAAACCGGATTGAATACGAGTACATCAAATTTAGCATCGGCCGTCTCTCGAGTTCGTTGATTGCGAAGTTTGTTTAAACAGAAAGTTGGCAGTGTTTATAATTAATAGGCTTGGGATTTTCCAAATCACAAAGGAGTATTGTTGGGATTTAATTAGTGGAATTATGGCAAAATTTAATGAATCAACATTGAAGATGCGTAGTGTTTACATGTTCATGTACTTTTTCTAAAAATTGTTTTAAATAAAATAGTACAAGGTACTACATCTTTACAATTTCTTTCACTCTTTAAGTAGTTTAACAGTAAGCGGATATCAGGAATTACATCAAACTGACAAAACCTGTTACCAGACTTTGTCTAGGGCTTGGTTCTGATGTGTTCCTTGGAGATCTCGAAACCTTCGTCTATGTCACTAGAGGATTGCCACCGAGGGTGTTTTAGTAGGTCAAATCCTACATAGCCCTGACTTCCCCCCAGAAGGCAAGGTATCTTTTGAAGATTTCCCCCCGACACCAAAAAAAGGGCTTTAAGTTTTTTAATGTAACAATAATTAAGTTTAGGCCTAATTTAAGTCCCTTTCTCTTTACCACCCTTT
>NW_013525024.1:2717925-2718783 GCF_000836215.1 Papilio polytes | reverse complement strand
ACTGAATGGCTAGATTTGATTGGAATAATGAAACTTATCTATATATAAATAGATTACAATGTTTGATCAAATATTTAATTTTAAAAAATATTGAAAAATGAGTCACCATCCTCATACAGTTCTTTAATAACTCTTTGTCCATAGAAACCTAAGCTTAATCTCTATTTTAACCGAATCTATTAAAACCATTCATATAGTATTAATAACGATAAAAAAAGTTTTCAAAGCGTTCGCATAAAACATGTAAAGCCATATGTCGCATGAATGTAATTTCCATTTCATAACAAACCACTTGGCCGAAGTATAAACGTAGCGTGTTTGAGCTGAATTCAAATGACTTACGAAGAAAAGATCTGACATTTTGTTTTACGAAATTGTATTGTGGCGTAATTGTTGAAAATTACAACGCTAGAAAGTAAAATTATATAAGTTTTATAACGCCAAAACTCTGCACAAATTGGTGAATTTGATTATACGATTTAAGAAAATATATAATAACAACAAAAAATATTTCTTATATTCAACGATGTGAAATTGAAAACGGCTTAAAATAATATTAGGGTATCGGGAATGAGCAAATAAAAGAACATTGATAATTAAATTGAAACAAGCTTCTCGGCGATTGATACATTTTCGTTAAATAAATTGATCCAATTTAATGTGTTTTGTGTACACAATAAAATGAAGTATTAATTTTTGGGTGCTAATGTTTCAAGTCTAATTTTACGGATGATTGATTTTTTTATATCATAAGGTGACTAACGAGCAAGCTGCCACCTGAATCCACCAAAATGGCGAAGCGACTGCTGCCCATAGACATTCACAATAGCGGATACGTTGCCTACCGTTAATCGACGG
>NW_013525024.1:2716620-2717916 GCF_000836215.1 Papilio polytes | reverse complement strand
TTCCTATGCGTCTCCTGCCCCTTAAAATCCACGTTCACTTCTCATCCTTTTCGTATAAAAAAGGGTGGGAAGGGAAAGGGACTAAAGTTGGGCCTCCGGTACCACATTTATCAGACGAAATGCGGAATTGCTTACACTTCACGCCTGTCTTGTTGTGGTCGTAGTATTACACCGGGCGAGCCGACCAATTCGTGCGAAGATTTTAAACCAGGCTCTACCACTGTTAATACCAAAATTTATTTTATTTTAGGTAATCAATTATGTCATTAATCATAATAGAATGCTTTGTCAATGTCACATGTTTGTACGATGTTTTTAGACGGAACAATAACAAATGACGGCTTTTAAATAAGGTAGCTTATTTTAGGAATTTTGTTCAATAACCGTGGAAAAGCTATCACGGACTATAATGTAGTTTATTGTATCGATAAGGATGTAAGAAAATTACAAGGAGTATTACATTGAAGCATACACTGCTTTTATCGGTCGTTATTAAGTGAGGAAACGGGACATAATAGAACCTTTTTGTGTCACTTAAGGGGAATCGTTAGAACCTGTTAAGTGGAACGTCAAATGCGTTAATCGAAGATGGGTCGCAATTACGCTTAACTATGGAGTGTTGATTAAAGTTAATTCTGTTTACAGTATAATACAAATAGTCAATATAGACTGACTCCAGTTGTTGCTTGCGACTTCGTTCCTGTGGAATTAAAAAATATAGCCTATGTTACTACTGAAATCAAAAGTTTTTTTTTTATTATTGCAATACATATAAAAATACAAATCAGTCCTCTTTTATATTATTTGTAAAGATATTGAATCCTTTGTGATACAATTTCAAATGAAACATCTGATTGAAAAACAACATTTCGTCAGCCGTAGAGGGTTGCAAAAAGATGTTGAATTTTGTGGATACGTAAAAAACACAATAATCACAGATATTAAGTATATTTGTGTTGGGAACTTAACAATATATTATAAACATCATAATTTTAACTATCGCTATGTTAATATTAGATTAGCGTTTTCTGGAGTAAATTAACTAATTTAGCAACTTAGACTGCAAACGTACGATACCTGAAATAACGCAATAACAGTGAATTTAATTAGAAATTTAATTTAATAACGTTAACTAAAATTAAATACACTAAATTATGCATAGTTGCTGTTTTATTTGGTTAAGAACAGAGTTAAATTGAAATATTTTAATATTATCCTTCTGTATCTATACATATAATAAAATTGTAGTGTCTGTTTGTAATCAAAAGAAAAATTCCAGATTTTGGTAACGAAAAT
>NW_013525024.1:2697674-2716596 GCF_000836215.1 Papilio polytes | reverse complement strand
TTGTCTGTCTGTCTGTCCACAAGCCGTGTATGCTCCGGGTAGTCTCCGAAACAGCTGGACCGGACTTTCCCTGTGGAATAGCTGACATAGACGGCCATATTATAGATTACTTTTTTTAAATTCCGCGTTGTCAAAATGGCGTAACGGGTGGTCCAAATTTTCGCTAACGAAGTTTGCGGGCGGAGGCTCGTTTAATATAAAAAGATATTATTTAGTACCAAAAGGACCATACAATATCCATGTAAAGAAATAACTAGCACTAAAATGGAAGAACCCTGGCTCCTAAAAGACGGGCCTAGAGCTTAGTGTAAGAACCAGGCGATCGACCACAATTGTGTTAAAATAAATTTTGTAACTTTATAAATAAATCTTTGTAATCTTTAAACTTAAAATACATGAATAATAGATCTGTTCTTTTATGTTTCATTACTTGTTAATTAATAGTCAGTGTATACGAGTAATTTGAACCCACGCAGTTGCCCTACAGGCTACAGACGTGATGTAATCTTTGTTCGCGTACAATCGTAATTACACTAATTCAACATTTTATAATTTAAATCTAAATTATAAATGTGGTAAGAATTATTTCATAAGCACATTCCAATTATAACGTAAAATAGTAGAAATTCGTGGTATTTTGGTCGATAAAACATAAAATACGTGTTCATTTGTATAATGTTTTGTAAATTGATGACTCAGCAACCGCATAATGTTTTGCAACTCATGCACATAATAAATTGGAAAACAACCCTACTTCCGCCCTTCCTCGAAAGGGTTAACCCGTAACATAGTACGAGAAATGTTACGTATACGTATGTAAAGTACGGAATAATTTTTTAAGTCACTGTAAAGCCCTACATTTTATAAAAGAAGGGGGCAAACGAGCAGCGGGACATTTATTTTCATACTATTATTATAAATGCGAAAGTTTAGATGGATGTTTGTAAGAGTTTCTAAACGGCCTAACGGATCTCGATGAAATTTAGCATAGATGTAGACCGTAGTCTGGAAGAACATATAGGCTACTTATTTATTTTTAATTCCACGCGAAGGGAGTCCCGGGTGAAAGCTAGTTTTAACATAAATATGATGTTTATTGAATTTAAGGAACAGTATGTGAGTAGAAAAAAATTTTTAAAAGAATCAAGTCGAAGTGTGAGTTATTTCTGAGTTTTATTTTGTAACTCTGATAATTGTGGTAATAAATTAACTCTACATGTTACTTAAAAATAACTAACTAATATAAAACTCAGGAAGAGATTACAAAGCGAATGACACCCTTCTCGTCAAAATCGTCCTCTTCGTTTTGGCTCTAAGCCGTAACTAACACATGCGCGTGAAAAATGTTATCTTATCGTCAGTCGGGTAATAAATAAAAATTATCAAAATTGATATGCGACTAAAGAGTTTCATTTAAAATTCAAATGAACGTATAGAAACTATTTGCATGCAGTAAAAAGTTTGTTTTAACTATCTAAAGGTACTTTGGAAAGGACGCCTAGTCTGCTGCATTTGTCTTTGAAGTAAATTGAATCTACTGGGAAGAGAGAAAACTTTGAAATTCCCCTTAGGGCTTTCTTTGCCTTCTCCGAAACTTTTTTAGTGCATCGCTGAAAAGTATTAGGTAATGTTATAAAATATAATCAGGGTATATAACTATGGCTAAATAAAATACACAAATCATTGATTTGTAAAATAATTCTTACTAATATTATAAACGCGAAAATTTACATGGATGGATGGATGTTTGTTATAGTTTGTAGCCTAACTAACTGATATCGATGAAATTTGTATAGATGTAAAGTATAGTCTGGAAGAACACATAGACTAAGTTTTGTTTTTTTTAATTCCACGCGGACAGAGTCGCCGTTAAAATTTAATTTAATTACATCAACTAACATATCCAACAATCTAAGTTTAAAAATAACACAATATTTCGAACGCTCGTAAAGAATATTGCCAATTTAAAGACGCTATATCGCGCTTCGCTGAAATGCCCGAACATTTTCCGGAAGTCTGAAGGAAAGCTCTGCCCTATATTTGTGATATAACATCCGATGCGCGTGGGTCAGGTGATGAGTTTCTGAAGCGGAAGCAAATATGCTTCGTCATTTGAAAACATTAATTTCATTTACCACGTAAAAACATAACACGGAGATTAATATTAGTTGTCTATTTTGAGGCTAAAGCTAAACGTATAGGAAACTATATTTTTAGTATATACTAATCTATGTCTATACTAATATATAAATAAAGAGGAAAGATTTTCGTATGTACTGAAATAACTCAAAAACGAAGTAGTTTTTGAGACTTTAAAGCTTTTTTTATATAATGTAAGGTGGCAAACGAGCAAGCGACCACCTGAATCCACCGAAATGAAAAGCGACCGCTGCCCATAAACATCCCCAATTGCAGATGCGTTGCCTACCCTTGATTGATGGAGGAGACGCACATAAAGAGGACATTTCCCCTTCTTATGCGTCCCCTCCACCGTCAAATCCACTTTTCCTTCCGATCCTTTCCTATTAAAAAATGGTTGAAAAGGGAAAGGAACTAAAATTAGGCCTCCACTTAACTTTCACTATTAGAAATTTAATTTACCTGTTAGTAACATAGGCTATATCATTTATTATTTTTTAATTTCACGTGGACGAAGGCGTGGGCAACAGCTAGTTTCTAATAAAGCTAATGAAACGTTAACGTAGATGTCACAAAAATAAATATCGTATTAGCTTCTTACTTGCCAGTTTGCATATACGAGTACACTTGTCTCATGATAAAGGCAAGTTCGTGTACAAGTGTCTCACCTACGGACATGTTCAAAATCAAATCGGTTAAAACAATAAGTTTATTTATCAGGAAATATACAATAATAATAACATTAAAATACATCAAAGCACTAAAATTTAATTCTATGTCTTTGTTATCAACAGTTTATGATAATTACATATTTAATGCGGCGATCATTTCGACGTTCATAATCGTAAAGTTATCAATAAAGCGCTTCAGCGATACCGTCCACATCGTAAACGGCCGTACGGTTGGCTTAAAGCGCTTTATTGTCGAATATTACAATGTATATGAACCTGTATATTTGTGTCGTTATAAAAAAGTGCTTTACAGCTACGATGAGTTTTGCAACCTTTGAACTTTGAACGTTCGATTTTGTAATTTTTACTCGATAAAAATAACAAAAGAATCCCTACCCAACTCACTTATTATTTACAGTATCTTTGACAATTATTATATTTACATTTCTTGCTATCTATTTTATCTAGACTATGATGGTATCAGAATTTTACTATCAAAGAGTCTGAAGCAACATGACATTTGAAGAGACTAGTATGTTTTTAAATATTGACATAAATTTATTTTCATGTTTTAATTCTCTAATGGAACTGCCAATAACTTGTTACTGAAAACTAAGGTTCTGTGTCTCTATGAAATTGTAAAATGCATTTTATCAGGTTACTTGAAAGTTCATCGGAACCGTCGTAAGCTGATTGTAAGCTTCTTACAGTCAAATGCTGCATGCGACAGCCGCCTGCGTCGGAAGCTTAATCCGAAAGCCGCTTTGTTTACAGCTAAAAGAATCAGACGTTCAAATTGTCTTGTTCATTGCTTAATGTGTTCCTTCATTTTCTTCTAAATTTTAACAGCTTTTTATTGTTTTGTGCTAACATTGATTACTCATTTATTTTATATAAATACTACCTTTCACCCGCGACACTGTCTATCCGCGAAATTAAAAGAAACAAAAGTAAGCAGCCTATGTATTGTTCCAGACTATGCCCCACATTTATGCGAAATTCCATCGAGATCCGTTCAGTAGTTTAGGTTACTAGCTCTAACAACCATGCACATAAGAGTTAGTCAAAATATCGTATATTTGAAACGCAGCAACTACATCGTAATGTAATCACGTCGCTTTTGCGCTAAATTCGTAATTAATTCTCACCGCAACAAGCGGATAACTTGTTCCCTAAATACAAAGCTTTTGAGCGAGAATATACGCCTACTCTACACTGGAAGCCTACGCCGTAAACCTGAATTAAAATTGTTTCGTGTACAACAAACAAGTCACGAGCTTTGCAAGCTTGCTGAAGCCGAACTTTGCTGATATATTAAAATACTTCTGACACGCTCCGGAGGTTTGAGAGAATTGAAGGAACGAAGCTTCGTTGGACTTGTAAGACCGAAAGTTGGTGCTGCTTAAGAATAGAATGCCGTACAAAGGTATGATGGAATTTAATTTAGATTTGAATGAGGTAAATTGTTTAGTGGTTAGCGAATATTACAAATATTAATTCTAAAGCCAACAGAAATTTGTATTTTTTATATATTGAATTCAAAAACTACATATAGTTTATCCAGTAAGGTTAACTAAATTAGTATATGCAATCATTCTGTCGTTTCCGGTTCTTACAAATATTTAATTTTAATTTACGATGTAGTCGTTTTTTTTAAACAACCAAAATAATTAATAGGACTAGAAAAGAGATGAAAAATGTTTGTGATACCGTAGTTATGCAATGGGACATTGTAGTGAGTTGGCTTTAGATAACAAAATGGGAATATTAACGTGAATTTATTACAACTGGAACTTGGCACAATTCATTGAGAGTCGTTAGTGTAGAGATTTTTTTTAACATTTTAAGTATACAAAAACTATAAAACTGAGGCAAGTTTTAATCGTTTGATTTATTAGAAAATATGTCAAGTTTTCGTATATGTATTATTTGTTGCTTTATTTCTATTGTACTCTGTATTTTCGTTAACTTAAAAAATTTATAAATGTTGGACTATTAGACACAAATATGTAAATCCAAGGAGGATTTTATACGAAGACAATACACAAAAATTGTACTTTATAAATTCAAAGTAGAAACAAACCGCAACAGATTAAAAATATTCTAGTTGAATAAATTTAAAATAAATGATTACAATGGACTTGTCAAGAACATATGACACGTCTAACCCACGGCTTGGGGGCGACTTCGTTTGATGTTCAGCTCCTGCAGTTACGAGTAGAGAGGCTCTTTAATGGAAACTTCAAAGCCAATGTAATTCCCTGTTTTTAACATTTAGCTTTGAAGATAATTACGTTGGTAATATTTTATTTAAAAACTTCGAAGGTATGTTTGTTAAAGTGTACATACATTTACATTGTAATGTTTCTTAAATTATTAAAGAAGAGCTGTTGCCCGCGACTTCGTACGCGTGGTATTAGAAAACATACAAACTATATAAATTACAAAAAGCTACGTATCCCTCGGGAATCGAACATTTCTCGGGGATGAAGCTTATCCCATGTGTACTCCAAACTTTGTTTTATATCTGTGGCAAATTTTAATAAGATATGTTGAACCGTTGCAGAATGATCGAGTAAACATTAAAAAACTAAATTAATGAATCCCACGGGGACCGTAACTATTCCAGGGAAAAAAAGTAGCCTATGTGTTCTTCCAGACTATGCTCTAAACCTGTGCCAAATTTCATGGAGATCCGTTCAGCCGTTTAGGCTACAAACGCTAACAAACATCCATCCATCCATCCATCTAAACTTTCGCATTTATAATATTAGTGAGATTAGTAAGATTAGTAAGATTAATGTAAATTATGATTATATCTATAAAACGAACAAATATTATAAATCACAAACACCGTTTTAGAGGCCATCGATAAAACGGAGCGAAATTATAGCTTAGTAAAGAGTAGAGTTTCTTGTTGCCGATGATGGCACATTTTAAATAAAATCCATACAACGGCATTGCGTTTTTTCACTCTCCTTGAAATGGAACTTGGCATATCATATTTAAATTGCATTTCCTACTATTTGGCAACAACATCCGTTGTAAAAAGTATCCATATTAAAAAGGTTGATAAAATATGTTCGACGTATTCTGCCTGGAACTCTGACCTCGACTGCTTTTTATTTAAACTATAAATTGAATGTTTAAGCGCCATTAGCCTAATAGTTTGGGGTACGGACTACCGATCTTGTGGTCGAAGGTTCGAATCCCGGCATTCGACTATTGTCATGAACCATATCCTAGCACAAGCCTTGAGCTTAGTTGAAACGATTAAAGGAAATATTAGTAAATTAATAATCTACTAATATTTTTATTAAAAAAATGTTTACAAAATAATATTACAATAAGTTATTGTACAATATGTCGTTGGTTAGCTCTATTAATATAAAACTACTAATACCAGATTAAAGTACATTATAACATGTCAATAATTACAATATTTTTTATATAATAGCGTAGATGTTATCATATAAATTTGCTATGAAAATAATCCAACATGACACTATCAATGATAACTCGGTCTACGAAACTTCGTAGCAAGTGTAGCAAGTTAAAGTTACATATGTCAGATGTCAAATGTTATGCGTTCTCTATTCAAAGTCGAACAAGTTACATAATAAACCGACGAGGCATAAGTTTGGGGCCACTTGACGAGACCGCGGCGAGTTCCGGACTCACTTGTTGCTCAAACTAACTGAGCGTAATAGCTAACGAAGTTTGATTGGTCAATGGATTCGGTACTATTCAAATTAATTTTATTTACATTATTTTATGTTGATTTAAATATTGCGTACTAAAACAAAAAAAAAATCTCACACAGAAATACAAGACAGGTTAAATCAGTTTAAAAACTTCAACTTAAGTAGCTTTAAAAACTTCGAAGGATTACTTTATTGAGCAAGCAATTTTCATTACCATAATGTACGATGTAAATATAGTGAAATAACATTTTTACATGAAATAGTACATTTCACAACATTTTCAGCGGGGCGTTCGAATTTATAGCCCGTAGAGAGTTATGGCCGACATATTGCGAGATTGAGATTCTGTCATAAAATTTTGCCCAATTTATCTGGAGATTATTTATTGCTTATTTTTCAATTACAAAAAGCTTAGTAAATCACTGTCAAGTACCTAAGTATCGGACACATAAGCTTTATTTTTTTTAAGTTAAGATAATAAATGTTTTAAGTAAATACTACATTACATAAATACATTTCGCTTAGTAAGCGTACAATACAACAGACATCAAAATGTCCATAGAATTCGGAGTTTAGGCGTGGAATTATCCTTTAAGGTACTCTACATTATAAAATATTATAGCAGTATCCGACCGTAAGCTGAACACACACAGCGGTAGAGCCCGCTTCAACATCTTCACACGAATGAGCCGGCTCGCCCGTAATACCACGACCACACAGAAAACAGACGTGAAGTGGAAGCAATTACGCGTTTCGTCTGATGAGTGTGGTGCCGGAAACCTAATTTTAGTCACTTTCCCTTTCCAGCCTTTTCTTAAGAGGAAAGGATGAGAAGAAAAAGTAGATTTGACGGTGGAGGAGACGCATAGGAAGGGGAAATATCCTCTTTATGTATGTCTCCTCCTCCGTCGATTAAGGGTAGGCAACGCATCTGCAATTGCGGATGTTTATTGGCAGCGGTCGCTTTCCATTTCGATGGATTCAGGTGGCCGCTTGCTCGTTTGCCACCTTATATTATAAAAAAAATATCTTTTTTAACAAGATTCTGTTTAGTCTCCTCTTCTCAGAAAATGATTCCCTTTTCTAAGAAACTAATTACTAAATAAGGTTCAAGTAAAATAATAGGAAAGCTGACTCCGTATATTCGAGCTCTATTTCCGAGTTTCTCGTTATAAGTACTGGAAACTGAGGTGTAGTGTAAATAATTGTTGTAATTAAGGTCGACTGCGCGTGCCTTCGTTAGCGTTTTAGCTTACACGTGCCTGTAGTCTTCTCAAGGGTGAATGCGTTGGTATATTGTTAGTGCAATTGTAAGGTGTTCGGTTTACATTGCCTTTTTAGTTCCGTAATTTAATGTGGTAGTTGCAAGAATTGTTTCAATGGTAACTTTACGTGTTTATGTCACAACAGTATATCGCTTGGGATTAAATAGATTAATTATTCAAATTACATTAAGTTTTATCAAATCTTGTGTACACAGCAGGATATTTGAATTTGTTCGTAACAATATCCTAGCTAAGGGTTTAATATTTATCTTCATATTCAAGAGGATAATTTGATAAGTTTCGTGTTTAAGGTCCTTCGAATTTACTTCTAAGCCCGTTAAGTGACAAGTTTGAAGGAGCTCAATGTTTTATCTTCATTTAGTTAATTTCCAATTTTATCAATATCCATTCTAAGTTAGTTGATAAATATCAATCAAGTCTAAATTAAGTTGTAAAATAAATGTAAGCGGTCACTTAAGTATGAAAGAAAGATTTTATCTAACAATTAAACAAATCAATTTCAAATTACATCTCCATTATTTATTTATTTATTTATTTTATTTATTTATTTATTTATTTATTTATTTATTTATTTATTTATTTATTTATTTAGCTTTATCAAATCTCCTTTATTACACGGTATGAATATTGGTAATTGTGCAGGTTTGTTTTGTTGCGGCAAAACTCACTCGTTAAATAAAAATCGTCGTATGCGATCCCTTTTTCTTTGTAATTGAAATCATTTTTAATAAAGCAAGTATTCATATTTGAAAATAAACAGAGAAACAGACAGACAAAAATTTTTTAAATGCCATTTTCGTTATCAGCAACGCAAATACACCGTCTTCCCGAAATCTGGACTTTTTCGTTTGACTTTATAAACAGACACTCCAATTTATCATACTCGTACTTCATACTAATATTATAAATGCGAAAGTTTAGATGGATGGATGGATGGATGGTTGTAAGAGTTTGTAGCCTAAACGGCTGAACGGATTTCGTTGAAATTTGGTATAGATGTAGACGATAGTCTGAAAGAACACATAGGATACTCACTTTTGTTTCTTTTATTCCACGCGAACGGCCTGCGAAAACTATGTATATGTATAAATATCGATATAGTCAAGTTGAAAATAGATATTACTAGCTTTCGCTCGCGACTCTGGCCGCGTGGAATTAAAAAAGAAAAGTGAATAGCCTATGTGTTCTTCCAGACTATCCTCTACATCTATACCAAATTTCAACGAAATCCGTTCAGCCGTTTAGGCTACAAACTCTAACAAACATCCATCCATCTAAACATTCGCATTCATAACATTAGTACTCGTATATGATATACTGAATACAAAGTGTACACATAATATACAGTTATTTAAATAGGTACAGTATACCTCGCGATGCGGGTCTTGGCATGGAGCCAAATTGAGGTCAGAAAAGGTCAGGTGTTTGGCCACATCTTATAACTATACTAATACTCTACATCAAGACCTATTTTATAACAGAGGTTAATGACTTGTCTTTATTTTTTTTATTTAAAGAGCAACTAATTTACAGAATTACCAGCATATTGGAAATTTCACTGATATGCGATAAAATATTTACGCTAATTGTATAGAATTAAATGAAATGGAATTTAAAGAGATTTTTAATATGTCCACATTTGTACTAGGAATACAGACAAACCAGCTTCTATAAACTGGTTTGTCATCAAACATTAGTTACTGTCACTTACTAATAACTGAACAGTGGTAGAGCCCGCTTTAACATCTTTGCACGAATGGGCCGGCTCGCTCGGTGTAATACCACGACCACACAAAAAACAGGCGTGAAGTGGAAGTAATTCCGCGTTTCGGGGCCGGAGGCCTAATTTTAGTCCCTTTCCCTTTCCACTCTTTCTTAAGAGAAAATGATGGGAAGGAAAAATAGATTTG
This sequence comes from Papilio polytes, assembly GCF_000836215.1. Classification (NCBI taxonomy): domain Eukaryota; kingdom Metazoa; phylum Arthropoda; class Insecta; order Lepidoptera; family Papilionidae; genus Papilio; species Papilio polytes. The sequence goes on along the minus strand of NW_013525024.1, from coordinate 2,706,886 downwards.
ACGGTGGAGGAAACATAGGAAGGGGTTTATGTGCGTCTCCTCCGTCAATGAAGAGTAGGCAACGCATCTGCAATTGCGGATGTCTATGGGCAGCGGTCGATTTCCATTTCGGTGGATTTAGCTGGCCGCTTGCTCGTTTGCCACCTTATGTTATAAAAAAAAACTCATATGAGTTGTTAGTAAAGGACAGTAGCTAATGTTGAAGACTGGAGTACATTGGGCTGCGACGCTTCAAGAATATCCTTGTATTTTATGAACTCCTGGTACCCAGTCAAAGTAAACTGTAGCAATTGTCCTTGTTATTAAACTATTTTAAATATTAGAAGACTTTTTGATTATCTTTTGCAAATTCACGAAAAATATTATGTTTTTCGTAAAAAAGGGGTTAGAATAAAATAAAACATAAATAAAAAAAAGCCATAGTTACGATCTGTTCAGTAAAATATAAGGGCTATTTTTATCTTAACTAAAGCTCTATTGAGGTAGGCTAGCTTTGGATGTTCGCCAAATGATATCGCCGCACATGTTGTTTCATTAAATATGAAATTTATGCAGAATTAGGTAGCACCTGTTCAATATTAATTATCGGGAAATCATTTTATTTATTTATAAGAATAGTTTTAGTAAATTGATTGTTCAGGCTGTAAGCTATGAAACCGATTGCTACCTTTCTAGAGTTGTCTAATTTGTATTTCGAATCTTTAATAGTAAGCAAACATCTTACTTCTTACTAATATTATAAATGCGAAAGTTTAGATGTATGGATGGATGTTTGTTAGAGTTTGTAGCCTTAACGGCTGAATGAATTTCGATAAAATTTGGCACAGATGTAGAGGGTAGTCTGGAAAAACACATTGGCTGCTTACTCACTTTTGTTTTTTTTTTTAATTTCACGCGGACGGAGTCGCGGGCGAAAGCTAATTTTAAATAAGTAAACTATTTTAAAATGTTTGATTTCGATAAACCAACGTACGAATCATTTTTTTACTCATTTTTAATTAACTTGTCAAAAAAACATTAAAACATTTTTCAATTCAAAAGTAAATTCTCTATTTTAGAATTACTTCCTATTACTTTACGAAGCAATAAATCAGTCTCAAACTTCTTTCTCTGTGACGTCACTGACATTTTGTCAAGACGACTGCTCGAGTTCCAGTGAACTCGGTCAATTCTGGGCGACCGTTAAATCGGGTTGACATTCCGGAGACACGTAATTTACTTGCAAACAGGTCACACACTTTCCAAATTGATCTCAGAAAATCTCCAAATTCACTTCGATTACAAACTTGCAATCGCATGTTAGAGTTGTTTATGAAATTATAGGAAGGGGACTAGCAGTTTTTCATAATGTTCGAGCAATCTATGTCTCTGAAAATACTCGATTGATTTAATCAGATTTGGATGTCGCGTAGACTGGTAGGTGGCGCGCAGATCGCGGTCTGCAATACAGCCGGTGCCGTCCGATCGTAAAAATACGTTTACGACCAATTACAATAGAATGACTTTCCTCCAGCCGGACACGATGTGTCTATAACATTTTTACCTCGCGGGAACTATCGTACAAAGACGATTACTGTTCTATGGTATCCCAGTGGAAACCAACTGTTAGAAATGACTTTCAACTGGCGTAAACTACGAACTTTTCGCACCGCTAGGAATCTACAAAACTCATACAGTTGTTAAGTTTAACCACCGCGCCGCAAAATGAAACTTATGGATTTTGCTGTTCCGGCGATATTACCGTTAAATTGTTAAGTTATTAATATATACTAAGAATAATGACACGTTAATTTAACTAAATGTTATAAATACGAAAGTTTAGATGGATGGATGTTTGTTACAGTTTGTAGCCTAAATGGCTGAAGGGATCTCAATGAAATTTTGCATAGATGTAGAGAATAGTCTGGAAGAAAACATAGGCTACTTACTTTTTTTTAAATTAATTCCACATGAACGGAGTCTTGGGCGAAAGCTAGTCTATACTTTGTCTATATCTTGTAATATCTTGTAATGTAATCGTCTATATCTTGTAATATCAAAAGAAAAATTCCAACTTTCGGGAAGATGATGTATTTGCGTTTCTGATAACGAAAATCTCATTTTTTTTGTCTGTCTGTCTGTCAGTTCGCAAGCCGTGTTTGTTCCGGGTAATCTCCGAAACGGCTGGTCCGATTTCGATCGGATTTTCACTTAAGGGTAGCTGACATAGACGGACATGTTATAGGTTACTTTTTTATCTTAATATTGCGTGGACGAAGACGCGGGCGACATTTAGTGAATAATACAATTTAGTATCGTATACATTAAGAAATAGTTCACAAATTAATTACTCGACTTCAGATAGTCGATTCAGAATTGAATGTTAAATTGCAAAATAATTAATCATAAATAGAGAGCTTTTGCTATTATTTAAAATGAGATGTTAATATTCTGTGAATAGAAACACAGAGCACAGCTCGTTTAAATAATAAACATCGCTAAATATAGATTTGATGCAAAGGTTATCGGCCCGAGACGAGATCGCATGCGGGAATGTGCCAGACATGCCGCCGCGTGTACACTCGCCTGCAAAAATACATGGTACATGTTTTATTAATGAGAATCAATATTTATTAACGTCAAACTGTCTCAGTATGATGGATATTGACTAACTTTTTAGAAATAAAATAAACTAACAAGTCACTAACCTGCTCTTAATTACTGTTTTATAGGTAAAAGGTAGGCCTTTTTTGTCTATTTCTTTTCTATAAATATGAATGACAGAAACGTATATTATAACTCTATTTAACATTCAAAAGCAATACAATAATAGTATTATACGTTCACAGTGAAAAATTATTCCTTTAGTGGAAACCGATTGTAATGCTCATAAAATTCACAGAAATTACTCATCCAAAAAGTTCTTTTTCTTAGTAACTTGTGCGAAAGCTTGGGTGAATAGATATTTCTTACTCCGTATCTTCAAAATGGCTTAACGATCGGATTATTCCCAACCGTCACCCCACTTTGTCCCCACGTGAGCATAAAATGTTTCATCTATCCCACCGTTTAGTCCCACTATCACCAATAAGGCGACAGATGGAACCGTTATGACATAAAATAAGTTCCAACCGTCCCCTCGTCGCAAATGGTGGGACGGATAAAACTTTTTATTTCCATCTGTTCTCATGTGGGGACAGAGCGGGATGACATATTACTTTTTTGTTGCCATAAAAGACTAAGATTTTTTTTTAATTCCGAGCTAATGCTAGTGAAACATAAAGCTTTATAGACGTTGCTCTCGTCGTCCCTTTAAAAGTACGGGAAACTGCACTTAGAGCATTGAAAAGCCAATGCCTGCAGTGGACAGCACTTGTCTTGATTGGAAATCTTCGAATGGCTATTCTTGATGTTTGGAGTTGTACAAAAGAATACAAAGAAACTATTCGGTACATTTTGGATATTAGTTACTCGTACTGAATGGTACTTTCATTAATTTTATTTGTTGAGTTAAAACAAATGAAAGTCGTTTTAAAGTCACTAGCAGACATATGTGACGTTATCTTTTGGAAATATATTTATTTATCTCTCATTTTTTATTTGCTTTTTGGCTGTAGGTGATGACAATATTCGTCTGTATTAAAAAAAAAGTCAATAGGTAACCAAATGACTCTATTCTTCACAGGTTTTATTTCTTTTCTGTAAAAATAACATGCATATTTTTCAATACATTTTCATTTGCCAACAATTTCAATACGTATAAATCTGTCATCGTTATCAAATTTAAATTTTATTAAACGAACGTATTAGACGCAAATCAACAGACTGTCCGCAGCGAATTAGATGACATCGTAAACGGCTCGGGCTCGTAAAGTCCATTTTATAAGCTATCACAACAGCCGTGTGTCGATACAGACACGACGTTGATGCTGGTGATGACGCTATAGTGTGACAAACTTATCTGGCCCGGTAAAAGAGTCACGATTATCGAGGTTATTGCTGTCAAAAAATAAACCATAGGCTTACAAAATAAGACACAATACATTCTTTAAGATATTGTGGCACTTTTAAGATATTGATAAGGAGCTAGTGATATTATGTAATTTAGTTTCACTTAAGCCTACCGGGTCAAATTAGTCTGTCGCTCTATAAACTATCACACATCTTAATCGCTCTATTTTGATGGCGCTGCGATCGAATTAGACGACAGCTGGTCGATATCTCTTCACAAGCAAATAGACCAGTTTTATGGCTCTCCTAATGAAATAAGAAAAACAAACATATGTACAGTCAAACTTTATAGGTTGGCAGTTAATTTAATGAGGTCTATGTTTTGACGCAGAGGGATAGTAAAAAAAGTAACGCAGTTTAATTGTCAGTTTGTATGTCTATACCAAACGTGTCTAAAGGGCTTGATTTTGATGCAAGATGTTTTGTTCGTTTTGTGATGTGTGTGAAATTTTTAAAAGTGGATTTTTATTTTTTATTTAAAGTTTAGTAAAAATATATCTTTATTATATCATACTACGTGGAAACTACTGGAGCAGTTGTAGTACGGTAGGTCGGGTCTCGTAGCTGACCTACGTCTTCTTAAACGTAAATTCTTCTCAAATTCGTAGAACACGATAATCGTATTACTTGGGGCGTCATAAACACAGATTGTTTCGTATTACGCGCTCGAGCACTTGTAAATTTAAATAAACAAGGCGGTAAATAATTCCGACGGTCGTAACAAACCCTCCGCCCGCAGAGGGCTACGTGCTCGCTGACTTTCATCAATTGTACCAAACTTTTTGGGGCTGCGACCCACTTTCGTTACGTTGCGGAAACGAGACGGATGCGTTTGTATACGGCGTGCGACAGAGATAGCTGTTTGACAGTTTCTAAATTATGTTATACCGAAAAGTTAATATTGTTTGTCCGAGTAATGAATACCTTGATATTAATGAATATTATGATTTTATTGCTATTCTTATACATTTTTGTGTTGGTTTGCGATGTTTATTACGTAGCTTGTGAAAATACAGTTGTAAGGGAACAAAAAAAAACAATAAAAATCGCTTATTTTTATAATGTAATAAAGTATGTTTTACTCTTCGTAATGTATAATTAATATTATAAATGCGTAAGTTTAGATGGATGGATGAATGTTTGTAGGAGTTTCTAGCCTAAATGGATAAACGGATTATGAGGAAATTTTACAAACACGTAGAGGATAATCTGGAAGAACACAAAGGCTACTATTAAGTAGTATTAACTAGTTACACTTTTAACTTATTTAAACTTTCGTGAGACATTATACTACATAAATTATAACACGGCTAAACTCACGTGATAACATTCGGTGTAGGCACCTTCACCACCCTGAAGGGTATACCTCGTATAATATATGTAGTTACACTTTCGTTTATTTTAATTCCATGGACGTTGTCGTGGGTGCAAGCTAGTATAATATAGAATCTAACAGCATAGTGACGACTGATTTCGTTTCCGGTTCCGCTATTCAAAGAGAACATTTAAACGTTCATTGAAAGACTTCATCAAGTGCAGTAGAGCTTCACTTATTGATATTGCCGGCAGTTTGAAGCGTACTCGGTGAAATGGCAGCTGTAAAATGCACATTAAAATTAAATCTATATTAAAGAAATTGCTTTTATATTGGTACCATTTAGTAAATCTAACTTAAATATAACTTGTCTTGAAGACATTAAGATGAAGGAGTGATACAATTTAATTAGCTTAATTATGTACATGTCAAAAAAAGTACATAGATCATACTATTATAAATGCGAGAGTTTAGATAGATGGATGTTTGTTAGAATTTGTACCCAAAAAGTCTGAACGGATTTCAATGAAATTTCGTATAGATGTACATTATTGGAAGGACACATAGACACTTTTGTTTTTTTTCATTCCTTGCGGACGAAGTCGCGGGCGAAAGCTAGTATTTTCTATCGTAGTAGACTCTATGAATGAAAGAAAACGACGACGCTATAAGAAATCTTTTCAAATTTATCTTTTACTCAACTACGACAGTATCTTGGACAATATATCTTGTCTTGTCGGAAAATGTAGGAGGGAGGGATAAAGACGCGACGAGATGTGGTCTGCTTTTATCTTGACCGCCACTTAATAGTTGCAGAAAATCTAATTAAACCCAAGTTAAACTTACTCGGTAAATTTGGACATTCATTTGCATCTGTGGCTTTGTAAGATTATAACTTGCAAGAAAGTAAGTTTTTATGCATTCTAGAAGCAAAGTAACGTGAAAGTTGGTTTCACGTCAAAGAAACTCATCGAAAAATTTTGCGAACGAACAACATGTTTCCTACTTCTAATATTTATTTGACCGCTTTTAGATAATAATATTGGACCCCTCCCTCTAAAAAAGGTGAAACTTTGTGAATCTATTATATGCTATTAAAAGAACAAAAGCAACGAACATCTATTGCTGGTAACAAAAAAATATAATTCATGGAAAGCAATAAAAATTGTAAATTGGATCACAGCCCGCTACACTAAGTGGCTCGACCTAGATTTTTGGGTCGATACATTTATTTACCTGGTTAAAGTAACGAAATGCTGGCGCCGTTCAAGAAACCAGTGGACCGGGATAGCGACAATAGCGTATTTGAAACTCACGGAACTTTTTGTTTGTTTTGAATGAAATTTTAAATACGAGTGAAAAACGAAATACCGATTAATCTTCATTTATAGGTTCTGCTTTTGCTTGTATTAATATTAGATGATAATAGTACTATTAGATTTATGTACCGTTTCCCAGTTGCGTTTAACCATCCGTTTGTGTTTTAAAATTCATGAAATGCGTTTCCGAACTACGTAACTTGATTTTACTCCGTTGAAACTTAAGTCAATCTAACATTAATGAATCGCTGAGTAATGACAAAATAACTCGAAACTTCAGAAACCCAGCATTAGTTTTAAAGGTTATTTAGTGGCTAATATAAAACCGTGATATATAACATAATTAAATTTAAGACGACTTACTGCGTTGGCGCAGCGACCCAAAGTGGGTCTTGGCCTACGGCGTCTCGCCAGCGGTATCTGGGCCGGCCAATGGGTCGGCGGCCAATCGGTATTCCGAGATACGGTTTTTTGGCTCCACGATCCTCCCCCATTCTCATCAAGTGGTCTAGCTAGCGAAGTCTCTGGGATTTGACTTCGCCTATGATGTTTGGCTCCCCCACCAGCCTTTCTATTTACAAAACTACTTATGTAACAGTAATCTAAATTAATCTAAATATGATCATAAAATGCTGTATCATAAATTATTTTATTTTATTACCAAAACTATAAAATATATCGAAGTGAGACAATAAAATGGAATAGCTATCTGAAACTATCTACTAAAACTCAATGATCGCTTCATTAGTACACCGTAAGTGGGTCATTGACACTTTATTCCTCGAATGTGATTTTATTTTACTTCGTCGTAAATAATGTTTATAGTCCTCGTAGTGAGAAGAGCTCGGATATAAACCAAAACCTTAATGTCTAACGAAGTATGAAGGAAATAAGACGGATTGCCTTTCTAACGATTATTGTGTACAGGTAACGCGGAGATAGTGGTTCTATACAATGACTGTTCAAATAAGTTTGACTTTTTGGTTCCTTGGATCCTTTTGTATTGTCCATTTCCCCTATTAGCGTAATTATTGTCCTAAATACAATGTGTAGCAATGTTTTCAATGTATATCACAATCTTCCTTCTTACTATGTGATGTGGTGCTTCAGGGGATGGAACTCTTTATTCCGTCATCTGTTATGAATGCAAAAGTTTAGCTGGATGGATGTATATTTGTTATGGTTTGTTGCCTAAACTGCAGAACGGATTTCGATGAAACTTGGTATACTACTTTGGCTACTCGCTTTTGTTTTTTTAATTCCACGCGGACGGAGTCACGAGCAATAGCTAGGCACATAAAAATTATAATGCATAAAGACAGAAGGTATAGAAAAATGCATACGTGAATGGCATCATTATTGAAGGGCATCCATTCATTATTTAGGTTTAATCGATTTCTGCACTAGGTCAGACTCGGCGGTAGAAATGAGCCACTCGCTTTTTTTATTAGCTCTTTAGTAGCCGTTACTTAATTACTTAGCTGGAAGCCGCTCCATAGTTTTATGATGACGTTAATGTTTTTTATTATAATCTATGGTGGCGATTGTATTTTTTTACTTCGATGGCAGAATGCCAATGTTGTATAAGGTAACGCAAATTTTATTTGCTTTTGTTTTAAACCGACTCGATAGCTTTTAGTTGTGTTTGCAAATTAAAGTTTTGTTTAAAATAACACATTTTTTATTTCATCAATATCATCACCATCACCATCATATCATCAGCTCACTATACGTCCTTACCGAGGGGCTCGGAGCCTACCCTAATAAGGGGTGACTAGGACATAGTCAACCACGCTGGCCAAGTGCGGGCTGGTTGATTTCACACATATCTTTGAATTTCTTCGCCGATATGTGCAGGTTGCATCACGATGTTTTCCTTCACCGTAAGTACGTCGGGTAAATTATGTACCTATGAAAATTCGAAAAATCGAAAATCACATTGGTACATGGCGGGATTCGAACCCAAGACCTGTAGATTACAAGTCAAGTGTTCAAACCACTGAGCTACCGACGCTCTGATCTAATATGAAGACGCCATATTATATGGAATTTTAAGGATTTCACTTACTTCTATTAATCCATTTTCTAAGTATTTCGAAATACTATTACTAAAAGGATAAGGTTCTTGATACAGTTACTTAAAAAGGTGTAAACCTTTTTTTCTCATGTACTTGTTTACCCGAGTTCGTTTTCGGGTTTCCATTTCAGATCACGTCGCGGTCCGTGTCGCCGGAAGTTCGGTTCCCTCGTCACGAATCAAAGAATCGAAATTATTTACAGATCCATAGAAAAAAAAGGTAAAAACGGTTAAAGAGGGTTTCCGATTCCCTGCGCTTTTAAATGACGACCTTTTTAGTACATGTTTTATTTCATTTTTACTTTTGCTATTTATAAAGATTCAAAGGAGAAAAATATATTTTGTTTTTGTCCATACGTAATGAGTGCTACGATTTTTCTACGAAATTCGTAGCATCCTCGTAGCACCCCGGCAAGAAAACGTTCGCAATTACAGCTATCAAAATGATTTAGCACCAGTTTGACCTTTTTTAGTGTAACGGATGAAATGAGACCATTAACCATAAAATGTA
>NW_013525024.1:2685120-2697226 GCF_000836215.1 Papilio polytes | reverse complement strand
TTCCATGACTACAATATACGTGTTTAGTTGCAATTCAATTTTTACCTCATCTGTTTACCTTTTTAGCCGACTTCCCTAAATAAGGATGTTAGCAATTAGTCTGTGTTTTTTTATCGTATACAATATAAAAATTCTTATACTGTCTAGTAAATAATAAACAAATCATCGAGTGTAATGTAGTGTTGTGTTTGTTCCTATAGCATCACGCCGCTATAAAACGTGTCACAAACAAGGATGTTTGTGCTCTATGGGCCAGCTGTCGTTGTCTAATTCGATCGCAGCGCCATCAAAATGGAGTGATCAAAGTGTAACAGTTCATAGACTGACGAACTTTTCTGACCCGTTGGGCACAATTAAAACTATAAGCTTACTACCGCAATCAATGTGGAAATGTCCAAAAAGTTCCTTGTGGTTTTATATGTTTTATGACAACACGATACGTGATCACAACGTCTCTTACCAGGCCACGTAAGTTTGTGGAACTATTTCGTCATCTCTAGCATCGACGTCGTGTCTGTATCGATACGCGGCTGTGGTGATAGCTTATAAACTGGACTTTACGAGAGCGAGCCGTTTACGATGTCATCTAATGGGCGATAGACTTAATTTTTGTCTAACTCGTTTAGTTTAAGGATAAATTTATGAGGCTATGAGATTGTCTCTTTGACAGTCAATATTGTAAGGTTCACAAAAGTTAGGTGTAGTTTTATTTTAAACCATGCAAATAACTCTTTGGATTTATATAACCTTGCTGGTCTATTTTTAGACGTCAAGCGGTTGTCAGTGAAACCCGTATTTATAAAAGCTTGTTTTATTCTAAGAACCTTACGTGTATATTTGCCCACGTAACTCAGAAAATGTAACATAACATAACATAACTTACATTTTCTGAGATTACAGTAATTAAAGTATTCAGGTCACGACTTAGATTTCAGTTTTATAACGCAATTAAACTTTAAAAGCTTACATTTGAAAGCTTGTTATGCTTTGTTTGTAGCTTTTTTATTTTTAGACAATAAATGTAACAAGGCACGTAAAGAATGATTTTTGTTTAAGAGGTAAATTGGTACTAAATTAATTATAAAATGTTTGCGTTGTTAACTTTCATTTACAGTATATTCCATTTTCTGTGCCAAAGCAAATATCACCTAAAAAGGAATGCGACGTCGCTCACAGTTCGAGCAAATATTATACGACTCTCGCTTTCACCCTATGAGCCTCGCTACGAAATAATTTCCCTCAGGAAATTTCAGCATAGCTCCTTTCACAATAAAGATGCCACAAGGTTTCGGCGTAAGCAAGGGTCTATAGAGCAGCGAAACGCAATTTACATTTATAATTTCCTTTTACATATGCTTATACTAGTGTATGAAAATTATTCGCTTATTCATGACTGCCAACTTTTTGTTGGAATTATTTCGTTTTATACAAGTCCATGTTTATTAAAATCTAAATGTAAATAGGATGGGTTCTACATTCAAAGAGTTTCAATATAATGAACAGACCAGGGCTGTCTGATTTATGTAAGTCATGTCCAGTAGCGACATCTGTTGTCTGAATTTGAAAAGGAAAAAATGAGAATTATTTATATCAGATACATCAGTTTATTCGATGAATTCCACGATCCGCTTACTCTTTTAACTTGTGCTTACTTATAGGCTTGCTCGAGCCTCTTCAAGGCTATCCTACCATTGCCAAGGCTACTACTCCGTGTAACCTTTGAGACGCGGCCTGAATGCCGACGCCTCACACACTCGTTTACGGACTATGTTGAAATGAACCTTTTATATACTTGACTCGATGTCACGTGATATTTTTTTAAGAAGCTAGTTAATATTATCTGTACGTCATTCCTTCTTGGTTCTTATTTGTGTCTTACGAAACGTAGGTATCTAATTACTTTTACAAACAACTGCGAATTTTGTCAAATTTAAATGTTTATTTTTCCTTTTTATTTATATCTAAAAAGGTTGGCATAATAAGGCTTTAGTCTTCTACCTTAAATATACTGAGAATTTAAAAACTCTAACCACAGTACACTCGACGATTAATATAAAAACAATGAAGTAGCTTGTTTTATGAAATAATGGAATCTTTTTAAAAGCAAACGCTTGCGAATGTTCGCGACAGTTCTTTTATTCTTTTCAACGTAATTTTCTGAGAGACGTGAAATTATTTAAGATAAAAGACCTTCGTAATTAAACGTCCGTACATTTTGAAGCATAGTTATAAAAATATTTATTCAACCTTCTTAGAAGAAATGCCTTTAAATTTTTATACGGCTAAGTTAATGTTTTTAACTACAGTTGTCCAAAGTCAAATGTATTAAGACTGACACTAGTCTACGGAACTAGTAATATTATTGACCACAAATATCCGTCTTTAGAAATCAATGATTTTCAGTCGTATTAACTGATAGTCTTTATAAAATACTAGCTTTCGCCCGCGACTCCGTCGGCGCGGAATAAAAAAACAAAAGCAAGTAGCCTATGTGGTCTCCCAGACTATTCTCTACATCTATGCCAAATTTCATCGAGATCCCTTCAGCCTACATTTTCGCATGTGTAATATTAGTACTGTTAATAAGCGATATGGAATTATAAACGATGACTTATCAAGCGTTATATTTAAATCTTTTTCCGCAGTATTTTTGTTTTTATATTTAGTGTAGGCTATGAGAATGGTGATGTAACTATAGCTTGGATGTGACCCAGAAACCGACTGTGGCTGGAAATTAGTTGGCATTGTTAGTAGCGACCTCTTCCGGCGAGACGTTGCCGTATCACACCATTGTACTCTCCCTTCTCCAGCTTTTATATTTTCATTTTTTAAAGTGGGAGAAAGCGCATTCTAAGCGTACTGGAACGTCGCCATGTTTTTATTTATAGAAATGTTTTTACAAAAATCCAAAGTCTTGTAAAACTTTTTTATCTATCTATACTATTATCATAAAGCGTAAACACACACCTCTTTGTTGCCTAAGTTGTCAGCAATTATAGCATATTTTTGAATAGTTCTTTTTTTAATAAAAAGCCCTACACTCACGTCATGCTTTTGGCTATATATTTTCATGCCATTAAACTTAGGAGGTAAATATTTTGGATAAAAATCCTAATGTGGGAAAGAGACCATAAGTTGCTGCCAACATCAAAAAAGCAAGATTGTCATTTGTGCATTTGAATTTTGACATTTCATGCGGATGTAGCCGCACTGGAACAGCTAGTAGGTAATAAAAAATATTCAATGTTTTGTGTGAAAGATTATTATGTTTACACTAGATGGCGCTCTACAATGTATATGTCGATAATATTTTTTTCCTGAAATACAAAAGTAAATTGATATCAAAGAAGCATGTTGAAGTTTTAAGGTTAGAATTGTACAATTTGCTGTTTAAGTATTTAACTTAAAGTATATTAATTTTGTGTTTTTTGGTTAGTTATCTAATTACATTCTTTGTATACTAAATATTCAAAGGAAACGATGACAATACAAATTATTATTATATTAAAATGTTTTATTTTCACAGAGCTTTAATATTAGATTAAATAGACAACAAAAGGCGACGTTTTTCATGAAATTCGCTCGCAAAGGAAAACCGAAAATAATTAATGAATTTCCCTTGTGATTTGCGAGTATTCGGGGAATTAATTTTCAAACGTGTACTGAAACGTCATTGTCAGTCGTTTATTAATAATTTAATAATGAAATATTTCATTGGTCAGATCTTTGTAGTCAAGCATTAAACATAACCTAGCGAATAAAACAGCCAAATTCTTTAGACCTTTATTTCTATTCATATATTTACTCTTTTATGTGTAGAGAGAAACATTTTCAAGTACATATTGCAGTAATTATTTGAAAAGGGTTGAACCTTTACTGGGCTTTTGAAAATGTAATGAGAATCGGCAAAGGTCAGAAAAGGGTTGTGAAAATTGCAAGATTGCCCAAAAATAGCTTAAACCTTGCATTATACATGAATCTAGTACATAGTAATGGACTTTATTATGCCAATATAATGTACAATTATAGTTAGTTGACTTATTAAGCCCGCGCGGGCATAAACGATACCTAATCAACCCATTCGCGTTAAAGACGTAAATTGACCTCCGTTATAACTCCGCATAAGAAATAACGGAAGCTGATGCAGAGTTATCATTACTTGCGGAAGTTTCGCACTTGCGGTTGCGGACACGGAGTTCTGTTACAACCCTACCTGTAATGTACAAAATATTGAAATATACGTTGCTCACTAGTCCAAAGATAGTTTATCGTGTTAAGTAAGAGTTTAAAGTATTTACCAAAACCTTGTAAAACTAACATCACTAAAATTCTTATTGATTCTTGTTTATATTTTAATATTCGCATTATTATCCCAGGCTCCGAACAAAATGTACAACACGTTGCAGTCTAGTTCCGCGAATCCCGACATCTGCTCGCCGGCGGGACACGTTTATTGCTGTGGTCAGCCAGCTGTGAAAATAGAGCGTAAAGGCGGGTTTACACGGTGTGTGAATATATGATTGAACGCGCACGGAATCGGCGTATTGTGTCCGTCAGTCGGATCCGGCAACAATGAAATACAAATACATGCGCGAATGCGCAAACTGTGGTTGTACGTTCGTAGCATCCCGTATCATGTAAACGCGCCTTAACAACATAAAGTTAACCACATCAACGTAAAACAACGGTGTTTTTATACTATTTTATATTGTTAAACAACAATGTGGAGCTATTTTGAATAATTAATGGCGTTTAAAACTAAATTATTGGTATTTAAATTGTTATTTAGTTGACTCCTGGAATAGCTATAATAGCATGAAAGCTAAAAGCAAATATTATCAATGAGATTTGAAAGCAACCTCGAGTTGTCATATTTCTGAATTTCGTCAGATGAATTATATATTATGATATTAATAATAATGTTTACATTTAACCAACTTGAACTAAAGTTAAGTCTTTTGTGCACGAGTATACATACATTTTCCATGCTCAATAGTTTTAATTAGTTGCTGAAAATGTTCACAAGACGTATTATAGTTTATTTAGAATGCGGAGTGCTGACGTCTTGGGCACGTTCATAACTACCACAAATAAGCTATGAAACTGAGGGCAACAACAACAAACAATACATACCGTACATGTTTACAAACCTCATTAATTTTAGCTAACACGTTTATTGGTTGTTTTGTGTAAATGTTTACAAAACTATTGCACAGTTGGCATTGAGTCGGGCTCTTTGTTTTATTGTTGTATAGTTAACAGCTACTATATTACAAATAACTATATATTATACGTAGTAGTAAAAAAATGCTCGCGTCTTAGCCCGCGTGAAATAAAAAAAAATAAAAAAACAAAGCCTACACTACTCATTGATAACATCATCATCATTTTCCTTATCCTATTCCTGTAGGGTCGGCACAACAGGTTTTCGTCCTCCAAATAATTCTTTCATACGTCATCTCAGTCATCATACCCTTTTGATCATGTCACCTAACGACAACGAAGCTTTTTAATGGTGAATTTATTTTTTAAATTGGCCCATTAGTTTTTCAGTTACTTTAAAACATACAAAAATACGAGTTTACTGTTTTCATTATGATCATAAAGGTATAGACTAGGTTTAGCCAAAATTAGTCTGTTCAGAATTTAAGCCAAGAAAAATCATTTATCTAAATAAATTCATTGCCAAATATTTTAAATCTATCTTACAAAAATTCAATAATCATACTGCTGTGTATTTATCGTACCTGCTCCCATTGTTATGCTGTATTGAGGAGCAATATCGGGCGAATATACATAGATGTACCTACTCTAGTTTAGGTACTAGATAGGACATCTAGGTTTAAAGTTTCTCTTACCTCTTTCGCATTAAATGTAGACAAAGTTGTATGTTAATTTATTAAGCTATTGACATAAGAAATTTAAAAACCCATTGGTTGTTGAGAAAATTATAGTTATCACTTCTTAAATAAATTACAAGCGCCATTTATTTAAAAAAAAAGAACATTATTCATCACTTATACTCATGTCGTTTCCACTAATAAAGTTTTTATAACGAAAGTAATTGCCATCGAGACTTGTTCAAATAAAATTATTCGTTTTATTATTAAAGCGTGCCACTTCCATTACTCCCTCGTTGTACATCGTTGTGACAGTGAAGAGCGCCTCGGGGATCGTGCATTATTCATATGGGACTACGGCGAGCCACCTCATGTGTGCTTGTGACGTCACAACTTCGTATTGTATATTTTTATGTGAAATACTGAGAGCACGTGAATGTATATTTAAGATAGCTTAAAAAGATACTTTTTAAATGAAGGCGGGTTTAATTTTTTTCATTCAACGACTTCGGGTGGCTTTAACACTCCTTTTTGATGTAGGTATTCGACTTACACTTGATCAGGTCTTGCGATTGTCATCTAATACGAGTAGTAGGCAATGCCTAATATGCGTTTTAAAAAACCTTGTTTTATTACTTATCAAAATGTAACATCTAAGGTTTGTCTTTTTTCACCTTGGTAAAAGAAATACAAACGTTTGACTCAACGTAACGGTGGAACGGTAGACTAACTATAGTTACTTTGTTGTTGCAGAGTCAACTGTGGGACGAGTTCGAGCTGGAGGACGCCACTTTCGCGGAGTGCAGCATTAACAACGCCAACCATAGCTTCCAAGTGAGAAATTTAACGAACAGATAACTCCATCACACTTCATACTAATATTATAAATGTGAAAGTTTAGATTGATAGAAGTTTGTTAGTGTTTGTAGCCTAAACGGGTGAACAGATCTCGATAAAATTTGGCATAGATGTAGAGGATGACCTGGATAAATACATAGACTACCTACTTTATTATTTTTTTTAATTTCACGCGAATGGAGTCTCGAGCGATGGCTAGTAATATTATAAATGCAAAAGTTTAGATGGATGAGCCTGAACGGCTGAATAGATTTTGGTGAAATTTGGCATAGACGTAGAGGATAGTCTGGAAGATCACATAGGCTTTTTTTTAATTCCACGCGGACGGAGTCGCGAGCGAAAGCTATTATTTAAATAAATATACCCTATCTTTTAAATTTTCATTTACAACGTAAATAATTATAATTACGCCAAAAATTGTCACAGCATGATACTGTCTCCAAAATTAATCGTAGCCGATGATACGATGATAGCATTACAGATATAATTAACGTGACCTCAATACGTGATAGACCCTGTGTGAGGCAAGTAGGTCGCGCAATAAAGATGGCGCTGCGATCGCTCACCACCCCCTGCCCTCATCCGTCACACGTCGCTGAGGATTGTTCAGCTTTAAGAGGTTCATAAAACATAGCACCGGTAATCTAGAAATGTATTACCAACATACCTGGGATGAACGCCTCTTTGATGGTCATATCGGAACTAAAGCTTGCCCGGATTGTATCAAATATCAAAATACTTCAGATGAAAAGTAGAGCTTAGTACAAAGAGATTAAAAAAATATTTCTTAACTGTCTTTGGCTTAGGAATAAGAATTTTAATTTTTACTTATCAAAAGCTATGGATCACTATACAAATTTATGTTTATTACTAGCTTTCGCCCGCGACTCCGTCCGAGGGGAAATAATAAAAAAACAAAACTGTTCTCGTGTTCTTCCAGACTATCCTCTATGCAAAATTTCATCGAGATCCGTTTAGCCGTTTAGGCTACCAACTCTAACAAACATCCATCCATCCACCTAAACTTTCGCATTTATAATATTAGTAAGATTAGTAAGATTGTATAGTGTTGGATTTTTTAGACATTTTTTAGTCCTCGATCGAATTTGACTCTAAGAAATGGTGATACTAAGAGCAACCAAAACGCGGAACAAAATCGCGTGTTTTGAAAAAAAAAAATAGTTTTAAAATAAGGGAGCAAATGAGCAAGCGGCGACGTGCGTTCGCTGAAATAGCGAAACGACCGCTGTCCATAGACATCTGCAAAGATGCTTTACCATCTATTCATCCACCAAGGAGGGGAAACAGAAAGTTTCCGACCCTTTCCATCCCTTATAAGGCACTTCAAGCCTGTATTATACTTCTATTGACACTTTGAAAGAAATGTTACAAAGTACGTACATTTACAAGATTCTATACTATTAGTTACACTTGAATGAATCTTTTATAATGTACCGCACATATACAGGCCACTCTAAGCCGCCATATTGGATTCTCAGCTTGAATACTCTTGCTGCACAATAAGCTATTGTGCGACTGAAATCATGCAGACGTCGACAGATGTCGGTATTAACTCTCTTATTACATGCTGACAGTCACAAATGGAATTACATTTACTTGAAGCATGTATTAACTTAACACTGAAGGTGTGGTAAATGTTTTGGTTGAAAGAGTAAAAGAATATCTATACTATTATAATAAAGTGTAAACACACACTTCTTTGTTGCCTAAGATGTCAGCAATTACAGCAATTTTTTGAATAAATCTTTCTATAATAAAAAGCCCTATACTTACGTCACGCTTTAGGCTATATATTTTCATGGTATTAAACTTAGTTGGTAAATAAATTGGATAAAAACCCTAATGTGGGAAAGAGACCATAAGTTGCTGCCAACATCAAGGAAGCAAGGTTGCCATGGTCTGTCATCGTCATGTCATTTTGACATTTACAATTGATTTGACACATATAAACAATAAATCAAATTTTCATAATTTTATGCGGATGAAGTCGCACGGGAATAGCTAGTATCTGATAAAAAAACTAGTCTGAATATAATGCTTGTGTATTGATAATGGTAAAAAATATTTAAAACA
Organism: Papilio polytes; assembly: GCF_000836215.1. Classification (NCBI taxonomy): domain Eukaryota; kingdom Metazoa; phylum Arthropoda; class Insecta; order Lepidoptera; family Papilionidae; genus Papilio; species Papilio polytes. The sequence goes on along the minus strand of NW_013525024.1, from coordinate 2,688,434 downwards.
GATGATTAATCATCTTTGGCAGGAATATAAAACATTTTAACTCCAGCAAAAGTCTAGTATTATTAGAGGTGTTTCCCGTTGGATCGATTGACCGATCGATTAATGCCTTATGAGTTTTTCCTGTTGGATCGATTGTTCAGATTCAATCGGTCCAACGGGAAACACTCATTGTAAATTACTTCACATACAGAATATGCGCAAACTGTGTAAAATACGGGAACACAAACAATTATTTCGTAAAACCCGAGACTTACATCATTTGTTCCGAGAAGTTTCCGTCATTTCGCAACGTATAGGAAATATTACCATGTAGTTTTCTTACATTGTTTTAAGACATATTCTTTGCTGCTAATGTTTCCCTTTTAAAATAGTGTAATCGTTATTTTAATTATTACTTAGCGGAAATTCATTTACCAGTTGCCAGAATAGCAGCATGTATGCTCCTGACACGTGCCAGCAATGAGGTCGGATACGATTCTACGACTGATACATAGGCTTGAGATTATAAATAAAAATATGAGATTATAGGATAAAGGGGGGGTTGAACCTTAACGTCTCATCTCGTACGGTATCGTGAACACTTTATTCGCTTGTGTATACGTAGAGTACCAGTAACTTGCACGATGCACATATGGTTTGGAACCTGCTACTCCACTTTACTGGCATGTGTATCATAAAATCGGATCCTTTAAAAAACAATTGACTATAGTAATAAAATTCGAGTGAGGTGAAGTGTTTGATACCCCAGATATTGAATCCAATCTATTTTTAGTTTACTCTTTCTAGTCCCCTTGAGAAAAGCACAAATTTAAAAAGTAAATAAAGGTTTATAGTAACGGGCAGTTTGGCAAAAGTACTTCGAAGCGGGAGCCTAAATGTCGCAGTAATTTTTAATGCTTTCAATTACTCTGGACTCGGTTAAAACGTATTTTTGGGCTGTAGTATACGCTTAATAGATTTTAACGGCCGGTAAATATTTATGCGTTCGAGTGTACTAGTTAATGCTCGTATAAAAACATTGTTTTTCTTCTTATAAACATTATTCAGCATTTACTATCTGAGTTTTATATGACAAAAGTTAGCTTCGAACATGGACATCCGCAAAACCAGAGGAACCGCAGTAACGTTGCCAGTTTTCAATTTTAATATTATTTCTATGTTTGTGATTTCTGTATTATTTTTGGAATACAGCCAATATTTAGGTCTGCATACATTTTAGAATTCAAATTGAAATGCATATTCGAATATTCATCCAAGTTACATTAACATGAAATAAATTGTAACTGACAGCCGAGGCTGGCTCTCGGAAAATACGTATTTGAAAGGAACATTTCTCTACTATTAGATAAAACAGAGATTAACAGACATTATTGTCACCCCTTCACATAAAATGAATAAAGTTTAAATCTTTTTATATAAACTTTTAAAAACAAAAAAGAAAACAATGTTCTTTTACAGCTATTTCTCCAGTCAGTAATGCTGACGTTATAAACAAAAATTAAGTAAACATGGTATCCGTTTACATACGAATTGCAAAATAAACGGAATATAATGTCGAAATCTCAGCATAATGTTGAAAACTCTTTGCTGGAACGTATAAAGTATGTTTACAAAACATTAAAGGCGGGGACGCGGCAATTGCGCCCCGGACTTACTGGCACCCTCGTTAAGATGTACACTCGTTTTATTTATTCAGGAACCGTGCCGTATATTTCATACGTGAAATGACAAGTAAGCAAATTCAAAGCTTATCAGTAAAAGCTACAAGTTATAAGAAATACGGGTATATATTTGAATTTGGAACGTATGTTATCTAATTTGCGTGTATGAAATACGTTGCGATAAACGCGTTATATAATCGCTACAAGGTTAAAGAGGTCCTTTTAATTTTTCAAAAGTCACGTAAACTAATGTAACCTATAACTAACTTGTGACTTGTATTTAATTACTAGCTGTCCCCGTGCGACTTCATCCGCATAAAATTATGAAAATTTTATTTGTTGTTTACATGTGTCAAAATATTTACCCTCTAAGTTTAGTGACATGAAAACATATAGCCTAAAGCGTGACGTAAGCGGAGGGCTTTTTATTAAAAAAATACTTATTCAAAAATATGCAGTAATTGACATTTTAGACAACAAAGAAGTGTATGTTTACGCTTTATTATAATAGTATAGATAAAAGTTCCATATTTTAAAACAAAATTTTGGTATCTATTCGATGAGCGTTATACACACGTTGGTTTTTACGACACGACTAACCTTTGCTTTCGCGCGGTCTTTTAAGGCCTATCTCAAAGTAATGCTTTTATTTCAATAAAGGGCACATTACACTGCGATCACAGCCTCGCCGGGACCATTCCCTACTTAATGTAAAACCTTTTATCTCCGCCATTTTGGGGACTTTTTTGTCAAAGCTACGTGAGCTGTTTCCGGGATACTGAGTTATTATATACGGTTGATATGTACTTAAAGTCTTTAAGGTTTTTTAGTTCGTTAAAAGCATAGCGTTTCTTATCTTTGGTTAACAGTACTTATGATGTATACATAATACCGTAGTGTGAAATATTTAAGAGGTTAAAAAATTAAGGTTAAATAAATTATCTATGTTTATTAATAGTTGCCACTTGTAAAAAAAATAATAAAAAAAGTTACGAACGGCATTTTATACGGCGAAAATAAATTCGAATTGCCCACTCCATAGCAGTCTCTGTTCGTAACCAGTGCTGTTCTGCAAGGGTAAACTTGGACTAACTTAAATTGCTATCTCCAACTTGAACAGCTTCGGCCTTATTGTTATTCTTAACAAAACTTATTTTCAATTTAACATCTTTTAATTAAGTATCACACTGTATTAAACTTCTCCGTTCAGTCAAAAGTTACTTTTGACAAATACAGTAGATTTAAATAGCTACCCAACTACTTTGCTTTAAACTTGGACATAACGTTTTTAAATTGTATGGTACGTTGAATGTTTTAAAACGATTTTATATGATCATGCATAGAAATGTATCGGAAATATCAAATACGTGTCATAGACGCTGCATTAGGAAATTGATGGTGATGACAGTCCTCATTATGATTCTTTAATTATCTATGATTTGTTAGCATGTTTGCCTCCACTAAAGAACTAAGACTACCTTAAGTTTAACTTGCTGATTATAAACCAAGTGCTTAACCTCTGAGCCGACAGCTTGTCTAATGATAGTTTATTCTAGGTGATAACAGCGCGACGCAGCGTGGTGCTGTGTGCGGAGAGCCGCGGCGACATGGAGGCGTGGGCTGGGGCACTACGCGGGGCGTTGCACCGCGGCG
>NW_013525024.1:2681083-2685080 GCF_000836215.1 Papilio polytes | reverse complement strand
ATTTTGTTTTTGGTGTATTTTGTTTTGTTTTTAGTGCGTTTTGTTTAGTTTTTCGTGTATTTTGTTTGGAAGTCGGTTTTGTTTTTTTATTGTAGAAAGTACCGATTCTACTGGCAATCCGAAACGGTATCTTTTTGTAATCTCTCGTCATTAACTTAAATAAATTTGTACAGTAAATTTTATAGCAAGTTTTCGTCCTACTTTCATGGGTAGGAAATAAAATATCTCGTTGGCATAGGTATGCGGCAACCCACGCAAGGCCGACGTTCTGCAACGTGTGTCGCGAGCCGCTGGGCGCGCTGGGCACTGCGCACGCGCTGGCCTGCGAGCTATGCAAATATAAGGCACATAAGCGTTGTGCCGCGCGCGCCCCCCCATCCTGCAAATGGACCACACTTGCCTCCCTAGGGCCACATGTTGTGGAGGACGCTGAAGGGGTTAGTGTTGTCAATTTCTGTACCTCTAAGTAATACAGTAGACTTGTCGTAGCCATGCACTTAATATGAATTACATGTTATGAGTAGTAGTTTTTGTAAAAAATATATGATTTTAGTTAAGAAAATTTTGTATCATAACTTTATCACAGTGAAAATTTATGTGTAATTCTTTTTATCGACGTACAAATTTATTCGTCTATGCTAAAATTATTAGCCGCGTAGGGACCGGATGGTCATAATTCAACATCCTTCCTCGCATCAAAACCCTTGAGAGGGATGCTCGTTGCTCGTTAATTTGGGAAAGCTTTCAACACAAAATAAAATACATGTTCCGCCCCATCTTTTGTGAATCTTATCTTTACAAATTTTCAATCCGTACGCTTCATTGAAAATAATCCAGTCATTTGAACCTTTCAGCATTGAAATATAATCAAGAGTCACATAATAAAAAAAAGGATACGTTTTTCAAAAGATATATTATCTGTTTTTGCATTAGTATGAACAACAAATAAAGTAGATAATAGTAGAATTGAAATAATTATCTTTAAATTTAAAACAATAATTCATACAGGCGCCTAGCGATTTTTATTAGCAAAACATCAAGACTGTGTTATTGATGCAACACTTTGTTTTAGAACATAATAATGCCGCACCAATGGCTTGAGGGCAATCTGCCGGTTGCCGCCAAGTGCGACATTTGCGACAAGACCTGCGGCTCCGTGTTGCGGTAAGCAATCTTGGTTCTTTATACAAATAAATCCCTAGTGCTTTTGAAATTTCTATTTATATGGCGACATCAGCTACCTAATCAAGTAAAAGTTAACAAATTCATTTTTGTTATTTAAGGTTGTTTCTAAAATATTACCAACTTAATGTTCTATGCTAAATTAATTTACTAATTCATTGTTACAATAATACCACAGTATACGTTTTGAATTTCATTCAAACGTAAAGCGGAATGACTCTACAAATAGACGTGTGCAATTTGCACGCTTCAGTGAACTGCGGCCAGCGGAGTGCTATTACTGTGATGGTCTACACTAATCGTTGTTACCGCACGATGTCTATATACTCGTAAACTAGAACTGTTCCTATGCACAGACATAATAGTCTTTTGTTTATCGTTAGCTAATACTAAGTACTCATAGTCATTGGACGCTAAAGTCCTTTAGTGTTAATTAGGCAGGTTAATTCTGAACCTAAGAAAAATCATTTGATTTTAGTGCCCCAGTAATTTTAATGCTAGTAAATTGTTTGTTTAAATTTAGGCTTTTTTTATGAATGAATCAATGTTCCTTTTATAGTTGATTAGTTGTTGCTCGCGACTTCGTCTGCGTGTAATTTAAAAAATAGCCAAAGTTACTCAGTGATAACATAGCTTTTTAATGTTGCAAGAATTTATTAAATGTTTCAAGTAGTTTTTGAGTTATTTCAATACATACAAAAATACAAATTTTACCTCTTTATTTAGTTAGCATAGATTCCCAAAAAACTCATTATTTTATTTCGTATTCTTATAAATGTAAAAATAACAACCTCAATTTTATTCTACTTTTATTGGTGTCTAAATGCGAAGGTATGTATATATCAGTGTTGAGGACATTCCGGGGTTTGGTATAATAAGGGTCACTCTACACGTTCCGGGCGACATTACTGAAAGCGGTTTGAATTTAAAATGAAGCATTTCCCGTATGTCGGTCACCCAGATCTTATTTAGACCGAGCGATGACTGGTGGGAAGTGTAGCTACGATACGGGACCGAATGCATAACATTTAAATGTTACCGCAGAACTTTTACCACAATCGTTAACGCATGTTATCAATTTTATTCCCTTTGATAAAACAGAGAGAGTATGTATACAAGTATGACTGCAATTAAATTATACAATTACGTAAAATGTACAATATACAGGATGATCTGAAAGTTTCTAGACATTATTTTATATGGCGGTAAAAAAGAGAAATTTAAATAGAGACTTCCGATTAGTCGGTGCCAAAAACAGACTAAGTATATGTTAGCTTTTTTAATTACTTCTGCAACACAATACAAAGGATTTTTTATTATAATTTAAGTAATATGTCTAAATGTCTATTACAATAAAAAAAATATTTTTACAATAGTACACGATTGCGCGTCGGATAATGGTATAGTTTAACAATGTAGTACATTATAATACAAAGCCGTGTTAAAGCTTTACAAAAGCTCCGCGCAAGCTTTGACCTACATTTTATATTTCTGCAACTCGCCAGGGAGCGTTAGAAGTTTTTAAAATTTCTCACAAAGATAACAACTAATGGCGTGAAACGATTCTTGTTTGAAGTAATTTTTGTCTTCTTTTAAGTTCCATTTTTGTTCTTTTCAATACTTATTTATGTATTTCATAACCGTAAGAAAGTCTAAGTGATAGGTCAATCTAGATATGGGGTAACGACAGTAAACATAACTAAGTTAATTAATGTAATACCTAAAATTAATTTCCAAGACTGAATGAAATATTTCTCGATGTTATAAACTTACAAATAAATCATTAATCAATTTCATTTAACGAAGTTGTACAGTACTCCACAAAGTTTCGCCCTCTCTTTGTTAGACTTGGTATAGATTTCAGCAGGCGCTCGTCGCCCGACTTGAGTGCACTTGGTACAAGAATTGTCTAACGACTTCGGCTCGGGTTGCCGACACTTTAGTAAACGAGATGTATTGATAGAGTTCCCTTTATGTACAAATGTCTATCTATTCCATCTGTTCAAGTGTAGATGGAAACTCATAAAATTCAATTATTTAATACAAACTTATGCTCCTTGCATTCTTCAGTTTATTCGTTAAATTTGATAATATTTAATTCATGGTATTCGGGTTCTATAACAAATTGATGAAGGGGTTAAAAACCGCTAGGTGTGGAAAAATCGGTTTATCGTCAAGGTCATTGTAAACAAAGCTTTCAACTACAGATTACAATCGATACAGAAAAAATTATGTTATGGTTTTTATTCTCCCATCCTCCGCATAATGTATTAGATCGTATTTTTATTTTTTGAACTGCCTCATAAAAAATGTAGAATTATTAATAGTGGTATCATTCATTACAAATAAATAATTTGATCAGGAAAATGTAAGTCTAACAAACTTATAAGACTCCGTAGGAATATTTCAAAAATTCCACTTTGCAAATGTATTTAATTTATTAGTCTGCAAGATTTCCGTTGCGTGTGGTGCCGCAAGTGCGTGCATGCGCAGTGCCGGCCGGGCTGGCGCGCGGCGTGCTCGCTGGGCCCCGCGCGCGCCTCCGTCGTGCCTCCCCCCCGCCTGCACTCCGTAGGTCCCGATGACGGCTGGCTACCCGACAGACCACCCAATGCCTCACCACTTATTGTATTCGTCAACTCAAGATCAGGTAGAATTTCACCAAATACATCTAAAGATCTGGACAGAGTAGCGACTGAGCCATGAGAATAGACTAAAATGAATCTATTGCAGGCGACAACCAGGGCGTAAAATTCCTGCGGCGCTTCAAGCAACTGCTGAACCCGGCGCAGGTATTCGAGCTGGCGGGCGCAGG
>NW_013525024.1:2677095-2678603 GCF_000836215.1 Papilio polytes | reverse complement strand
GCTCGTGCAAGAACCTGCTGAGGCTTGACACAGACCGAGGCACCAACAACAGCAGCAGTCTAACTATACCTAATTTGATAATCTCAGATGATAGCGAGAAGAGAGATTCGATAGTACAGGGAGAAACTTATGAATCGGACCAATTGACTATTATAGACATCGACAAGCCGTATACGGATGAAATTCACTTTCAAGAATTGAGTGACAGGATCACTCCAGCCAGCGGCGAATGCACGCCGGAAAGAAAGCTTTCTAGTGTAGATTTGGAAGTAGATGCTACGAGTTCTGAAGGGTCCAACATTAGTGAAGATTTTAGTTTAATATCGGAGATCATGGACACGAAGCCGGAGGATCTCGAAGAGGGTAATATTGGGCATATAGATTCTCCTGAAATCTCAGAGACGACATACGTCAATTCGGAAACGATTCACGGTGAATCGATCATGGATGATATTAGTTCTATGCTCGGACAAGAAGTTCTCTTGGCCATGATGGGTAAGAACGGGGACAACGAAACCTACACAGACGATACAACGCTATTTACCTCAGACACTGTCTCAGACATTCCCATGGACAGTAGAAATCCAAGCTTGGAAAAAAACCCCGAAAGAAAAATGAAACATCTATCAAAAGTCAAGAAGCGAAAAGAGGCCGAAGTGGAAAAATTTGGATTTGAGAACAGGGTCTTCTATATTGAGAATGCGCCGAAAGTCGAAGAGCAAATTAAATATTGCAGTCTAGCGCAATTTGAGGAAGGAAGTGATATCGCAAGAAAATCCTTTCGAAAGCAACTCAAGAAAAGTATTAAGAAACGTATAGTTGACGATGGATCAGTGAAGCATCTATTACCTAAAACTACCGAAGAATTTGCACAAAAGGAGGAGTCTCCAGTTCGAACTCCTCCCAAACCATTGGCTCTGCCTAAGGAAGAAAAGACTGCGAAATTGAGTAATCAAATGCCGATGTTCCCACAAGTTAGTGTAGTAGTGGAACCACCGTCACCATCACACAGCGAAGAACAAAAAAGCCTCAAAAACAATGGCAGTAGAATGGCTTCAGTGCTAAGTGATATCTTCGATCAGGGAACGGATACGTTAAGTGTTCACTCACCGGAACCGAGTTTAGCTAACAGCCGGGAACGAAGATCATCAGATAACCCAAAACTGCTCGGCTCTACAGATCCTGAGTACGGGAAATTTCTGAGTTGTTCGCCCGCTGCGACTAGAAGAATATCCTGCGGAAGTCTATTTAAACCAGGCGAACCTGACAAGTAAGTTGGATATGTAACCGCTAACTTATAAAAGCTTGTGCGATTATAATTTCTATGTTAACAGTCTACCATAAAATAAAGTTTTCCCTTCCTTTTCTACTTCAAAGCAGGTTGTCAACTTCGGTGTCTTCGATATGGGGTGACAGTGGCGTCGTAGGAGGAATGGGTTCATCAAAATCTGATACGAGTGAAAGAGCTAAAAAATTGCCAATCATCAATCCCCTGGTCCAGTTACCGG
>NW_013525024.1:2676359-2677087 GCF_000836215.1 Papilio polytes | reverse complement strand
ATGCGGACGCTCTCTGTGCAGCTGTAAGTCCATTGATGGATCCAGATGAGACGCTGCTCGAAGGTTTCTATGAAAGAGCGGTAATGAACAACTACTTCGGAATTGGTATCGATGCGAAAATAACGTTGGACTTTCATAATAAAAGGGAAGAGCATCCAGAGAAATGTAGATCGAGAGCCAGAAATTATATGTGGTATGGAGTGCTCGGATCCAAGGAATGGGTGAATAGAACGTATAGGTGAGACTTTAATAATCTCCTAAAATGTTATTCAATTGTTAAAATAATTGTTATTGCATTGAAGTAAGCCACTCTAGGTCCACTTATTTCAACATTGACAGTAATTTCTAGAAATTTCTTCTAATGTTCTTGAATTTTAATGTATCGGTATGCAGACATCTGGGGCAGCGGGTACAGCTGGAGTGCGACGGGCAGAGGATCCCCCTGCCGGAGCTGCAGGGCATTGTGGTGCTCAATATTCCCTCTTTCATGGGGGGCACCAACTTCTGGGGCGGTACCAGAGCTGATGACATCTTCCTCGCGCCCTCCTTCGACGATAGAATACTAGAGGTGCTACAGCTAACTGGGTTTCAAAATATTTATGGCTGTTTTGAGGAGACGGTATTTTCAAAGTATTTGAACCCGTGTAGGTGGTGGCGGTGTTTGGGTCGGCGCAAATGGCGGCGTCGCGGCTGATCAACCTGCAGAAGCACCGCATCGCGCAGTGCCG
>NW_013525024.1:2664014-2675292 GCF_000836215.1 Papilio polytes | reverse complement strand
AATGACCGTTTAATAGAATTATTAAAATACATTCAAGTTCAACAAACTAATGTAATCTTATTTCATCATCACCCTCACACGCCCAGTCACCTGTGAGAGTTCCCAGAGCGTTCCGAACATTGTCCTTGGACGGTGTCAGACTTTACTTCTAGAACATTTCTATTCGCACAGATTTTCGTTGATCACTTCATATCCACTCATATTGCCCAACCCTCCCCTCGTAGGTACCCAAAAAGAGCACCGGCCGATGGTTGCGAGGTAGAAGAAGCGTGTCAGAGGGAAGTGGGACCTCGCACACGGCGGCGCAGGTCCGAAACTGGGGCGTCAAGGAGGTCCAGAACTGGCTGGAGTCGCTGCAGCTCGGAGAATACGCGGACGCGTTCTCCAAGCATGACGTCACGGGACGGGAGCTCCTGTCCCTCGCGCGACGGGACCTCCGGGACCTCGGGATCACCAAGGTGGGTCACGTGAAGAGGATCCTGCAGGGCGTTAAGGACCTCCAGTGACGACGTCGCGGCCGTTCTGAAGGGAATGGCCTCGCATAAATACTGGGACCCTTCGAGCGCCGGCGTGTCTCGTTACGTCATGTCGAATTTCTAGGACCATTTTAAAGTAGAGTTGGATTATATAAGAATTATCTCCCCTTTTTACACATTTTTTTCGAATACACTGAGGCGTTCAAAGGGTTATTTTGTAATGTGATTTATCTCCCACCGAAAAGAGTTTATTATCTAGTAAACTATTTTTCAACGAGTTGAACTTTTGAATTATTGCATGTTTTAAATTATTTACGTAATTACTTACTATTATTGTATAAGTGCTTTTAAATTATTCGTTCTACTTAAAGTGACTCATTCTACTGTTTGAAATTTTCTATCTTGTCTACATCGAAATCTCTACCTCTTCTTAACAATGTTCCTCTCGAGAAAAACGAATCATTTAGAAAATATTAAACTCGTTAATATATTCCCTTTAAACCTTTTGAATGTTGACCAAATTACTTCTAAAACTTTTAATAATAACTAATTTCAATTTTATTGACTTATTTATTTTATAATAAGAAGTCGTTATTAGATGTAATTTAAAAATTCTTTCACGTGATTTTGAAAATATTTGTAATTTTTAATTAAATACATTTTATCTTTGTGTTATTACTATTATCTCAAAATGAATTTATAGACTAACATATGCGTAGCAATAGTTAATAAAACGAAATTATATATTTGCACTATATACCTACTTATTTGCACAAATAGTTATTAAAAAATAAAAGTTTACTAGTATTTAAAATATTGAAGATACCTTATTCAAGTTCTACCGTTTTTAATCTATGATCAATATTTACAATTTAAGCTACCGATTAGAATTTCAGTAATATTCACGAGCACAATAAAAGTATTTTTTATATTCTATTGCATAAATAATATAATTTTCATGAATTTAATTAGAAACAATTTAACGATTTTAAAGCTATGTCATATATATTCTTTAATCTATGCACGACAAAGATTATTCCGATCTTTTTTTAATTGTCATTTAGAATACAAATGCAATAATGATGTTATTTTACGCAATTAGTAATTTTATCTCCAAATACATAATAGTGTTAACAAGAGAATATATAATTTTTTAATTTTTTTTTTCTGTATAGTAGATTGTACGTATTCATTTGTTGTATACAGAGCATAATAAAATTAAAAACTACAATGAAAGCAATAATGTACTTATGAATATAAATCTGCAAGAGTTTTCAAATGTTATAATTCAAATGAGTAAAATTATTGCCTTGTTAAGAATATATTTTTTAAATTCCTCATTAAGGTGAGATGATTATATATTTGTGTGAAATATTGTTTATATGTTATTTTTATAATAGTAAATGAAATGGTTTTTGAAAACTTTTGCAAAATAAACCTTGATTAAACATTTTAGTGCGTATATTTGACAAAAGATAGTAGCCAATGCTAGACTAATAGAACATAGACGGTCATTGTAAAAATATATTTTATTTCCACATTCGAAGTAATCAACAAGCAATTTCATTATATTTCGTCTATTCGACGCGTGTTCAACGCAATTTAAAATTAAGGTACTCTTTTTATAAATAAAAAAATGTGATCTCTCGTGTTTTTAATCTGTAGATGTAATTTGACTGCTTTGGTAAAATGGAACGTTTCATGTGTCAAATGTTTTGGGAAAAAGTTAGGTTATGTGAATGCATATTTTATTTTTATTTTGTTATTGCTAATCATCAAAGAATATTTTCTGTTTTTTTATTACAATTCGTTTTCCCAAAGCAGTCCCTCCTTCTTAAAGGATCTGCCTTATAGGTGTTTTTTTATAAATGTATCTCTAACGAGTCGTCTCTACTAAGTCGTGTCTAAACTTATATTTATATAAATATTTATATTAGTATTATAAATGGTGATTGGAATGAATTGTAAATGTCCCTACAGGATACACAAAATAATTGACCCTTAAATTTCATATATTTCTAGACCAAACCCCTGAAATCATTTAAAAAATGTAAAGCAACTTCCCAATAGTATTTTTTTCCGAATTAACTTCTTTGTTATTTGACTTTTCTTATTTCATAAAATGTATTATGTTTCCTTATTTATATAATAAATAAAGTTCAATAACTTTAAGAACGTAAAAAAACTTTTTTCGCTTACGTTTCAAAACATTGTTTTTTTTTCTGAATGTCTATGACAAGTTGAAGCAATAATTTTCGTCTGCTTCGCGTGTGTTTCTAGAAAAGTGTTTACTTGGATATTAAGAATTATGCATCATCAAAGTTCGGACTTGCATTTTATGGAAAACAATATTTTATATATACAGAAATACTCGCGTTTATATCAACCGAACTACATATTAAAAAAAAATAAAACATTTTCGACTCTAATTAAACTTTATGTACCTTTCTAATATTTATTGAATTTAATAAAATAATCATTAATTTTATTAGTATATTAGTAGTATTGCAAACCCACAATTATTAATAAATAATACGCTTTTCAAAATAAATTCTTCTAGTCACATCACTATAATAGAGTACAAAGAAATAACAATAGTCTATTTGTTGTCTATGGTATAGTTCTTTCTTAGTTATTTAATGTTTCACTATATGGTCACACTAATTTCTATATATAGTGTAACAATTCAAAAGTACGAGCGACAAAAATATCGTTTCGATATTTTCCTGTAGTTTGTCTAAACAAGATAGATTAGTTTGATAAATGACGCATATGAAGTATTCAATTTGTATGAAAGCAAATGCCATACTTAATAGACAGGTATCGTAGTGACGAAACAAACACGCATAGCGAACAATTTTGAACTATCGATATTCGGTTTAAATAATTGTCGAACTCAACTAAAATTATTATTTTCTTATTAACTAATTTATAGGACAATTCTAGTATTGATTATAATGTAGAGAATTTAGCGATGACAGAAATAATAGCGAAATCTAATTCGATTATGTACGGCTGTAGTAGTAATAAACATTTATTTACTCTCATTATTTGTTATGGTCAATATTAATTTGAGAAAACAGTGTTTTTATAATTTCATAAATTACAACAATAAATCTATCGATTCCAACTTCTACAAGAATAAAAATCGAAAATCGATAAGAATCATGACTGATTTTACACAACCCATCCCTACTAAATTTGAAGTGAATTGTCAAACTAATCTAAATTATTTATACACTATAAATATTAATTAGTTTGACTACATAATGAAATATGTTTTAAATTATTTTAACTAATTGTTTTTGCTCAATGTTACCTTATATTAGTTTAGGAGTTTCGAACGTATAGGTTGGATTAGCTATAGAAGTTTAGTGCTGTACACTTAAAGCCAAAAATAATGTATACAATTTAGATTGTTTTATTAGGTTTTGACTTAGTTAATATAAGACATGTTATGATAGAACGAAAAAGGCAATAATTGTGTTACATCAAGAATTAAATGTTTTTCGCATTTATTTAATTTGCAATTGTTTTTATTGTGAATGTATACTATCATTGTTGTTAAATAAATAAACATGAAAATGTAAGGGTGCTGAAAAAATGTATCAAATTTACGTTTTGATTTCTAGATTTCAAATATTTGCGTTGTTATTAATTTTGTGTAAAGTTAAGTGATAACAACACGAAAAAATTGCAAGACAATATTCGTGACGTCATATGACATTTACGCAACGCAAAATACCACAGAATCTCATTCAAATTTTGTCGAAGACGTTACGAATACTTTCTTAGCTAATTTTCATAATAGGCACTCTGAACAAAAAACGCAATGTAAACCTATGTTAAATGAAAAACTGTTCTTGTTTTGAAAGGCATTCTGATATCGTACTCAAGAGTCAACTGTACGAAATCCTCACTAAAGTACTGCTTAAATGAATCGACTCTGAGTGTGAATGTTCTTATTTTATCTTGCAATTATCAGATTGTTGAGCCGTTCGTGTTGTGTGGTCATCCACGATTATGACGACATCAACTTTGAATTGAACATGTATTTTCTCTTGATATTTATATTTGGAAATTCAATAAATTATACTGTTACTCATATTAAGATGTTTCCTTTTTATCCTTAACTAATTTTTACCACGACTTCTTTTACGTAGAATTAACAAAAACCAAAAATCCTGTTTAAAATGTAAAATAAAATAATCAATAATTAATTTAGTAAATAATAATTTATAAAGTAATAAACTACCAACTGTATATAATAAACTACCAATAGACAAGAGAAAATTGTCAGACGTTTGTTGCAACACCAGCTTCCGACTCGCCCACTCACTCAACGAACGACATCAAGGAAACAAGCGAAAACTGCGGACGCCGTCCGCCGTTAACAAAATCGTATAATTGTACGTATTCGTCCCCCTGCTACAATTTCAAGCAAAATTAACAAGAATCAAAAACAATCCTAATAATATTATAGTATAGTGAACTTTCTAATGTCGAAAAACGTTTTTTACCTCTGTCCAGTACTTATGTGGTTATTCGTAACAAATGAAAATACAAATCTTTTTTTTCTTTACAGTATTTGAAATATAAATTAGCACCTACATCGATGTGGAATTCAAAAGTTAGTGTGTAGTCTATTTCTCTCGTTTCTAATTGCTGCCTGAAAAGGCAGCAATTTAAAGAGATCCGTTTGACATTTTGGATTTTCCAGTTAACGAAGACATCTTAAACTTTCGCATTTCTAGTATTAGTAAGTTAGGAGTACCTATATCCTTAGTATAACACAATATGAGTTACGCCGTCGTTTAACAGACTTTATAAAACGTAAAAACGTATGCTAAGTGGGTTTTTCAAGCATTAATGTGTAGAGTCACGGAGTTTCAAATGTTTTCTTTGATCTTTGTACCGTGGAATTGCTTCTTTTGAACAGTTTGTTTAATGCATAAACAAAGTGGCATATAATATCGGTATAATGATAAAGTTCCTTTTTACATTAGAATTTTTTGTAACTGTAGTTGCTATTGTTACGTTACTTATAACCAATTTTCCAACTATTAACCACTCGTTATTGTTTTTAGGTCGATAATTTCTTGAAATGCGTTACCGTACTACTTAACTTGAGTTTTACTCGTTTCAAACTTAAACCTAACACTACTGAATCACTAGATAATCATACTAATATTATAAATACGAAAGTTTATAGATGTTTGTTAAAGTTTGCTTAACGGCTGAACATATCTGGATGAAGTTTTGCATAGATGTAGAAGATAATAATGGAAGAAATAGGCTACTCACTTTTGTTTTTTTTAATTCCACGCGGACGGAGTCGCGGGCGAAAGCTAGTGATAAAATAAATGGAAATCAGCAACCCAGCAGTAACATTTTAAATTTAACTACTAACAATTTCGGTCTGCTTAGTACTAAATCATTTCCATGTAAATCTCATGAGACTACGTGTCGGTGAGTTCGTAAACTGCGGTATGTTACATAAACCGTAAAGTTTCACGTTTACCTGAGAACAGTACTAATAAATCACGGTGTAAATGTAAAACGGCGGCATTTTGGGCTTTTCTATACAACACACAAATACAAAAATTAAACTCTAAATTCATAGTTCGTAAGCTTTGCTCAGTTTTTCGGTGTAGATTAAAAAACATTAGTTAAATGCTGAAATAAAACTAATTTAACCTGATTATATCTGTAAACCTGTAAACATGAGCATATCTGTAAACTATAATTTTTACCTACTTATCTGAAGAACTGAGAAGCAGTAGTTTTATATATCCTGTTTTCCACTTTAAGAAGATAAATTGTTCCCCACATGAATAAAATATTAATAAAAAATAAAGTAGCATTTATTGCAATTAATAATTAAAAATTAATGCCTGGATACTAAAACTGTTTTTTTCTAATCAACTGATTAGAAAGATATTTCATTCCGATAATTGTATAATACTATATTTGTATAAAAACGAAAACTATAATAATGCAGTTACATTATTATAGTTTTCGTTTCAATTATCGGAATGAAATATCTTCAAAATCTTCAAATATAATACGCAATCAAAAGACTTAAAAAATAACCGAAATCAGTACACCATGAATCAACAAGGATCTACAAAAAGTTATATTAAAAGAGCTCACAACACTAATTGAGAAAGTTTAATTTATGCATCCGACGGCGATACCCGTCCAGTTCGTGACCGCGCTTCTTGTGCCGACAAAACTTGATATCGCCTTAATTACTAGTTCCTACAAGTTCCTTCGTTAGAACAGTCAGCGACAGAAACTTCGGAAGTAGAACGGAAAAGTCGGGTAAAAATAAACGTACAGTCAGAAGATGCTAGAATTGTCTGTTTAAATTAACTTATTCCAACTGTTGATTTAAATCAAGATATAACAATATTTATAATATCCTTTTCAATTATCAAAACATCCTATCTGGGATAGACAAGATCTGCCTGTATTTTTTTAATTTCCCGCCTTTTTCCGACGTCTGTACATAATTTTATGAACACGTATAAATTGTTATTGATTTATTTTACAGTTAGAAAGATTTGTCTCTTTATTCAATATTACGTATAGAACCTGGCTAAAAATGTAAATAATTTAAAAAGAAAGTAAATTCTTTGCGTAGTTTTAGATGATGTGATGGAAGCGATTTCGGATCTCTTATAAAAGGTTCCTTATTTTCCTGGTTGGCCTTTATAAGGTAATCTTTACTTATAGCAATATTCGTCATCAGTGGCTGCGGTCGACTCCCGCCTCTTCTCATCCTACGATTACATTAATTTATATTCACTAACATGTACTAAGGAAAGGTTCCATTTCAGGGGAGATTTCTATTTACAAATTAAAAGTGGTACAAAATTTGATGGATACGTTGCGTACTAGAATGTGTAAATTGTGTATAAAATAATTGTAGGCAATACCTTCGCTATTTTAGCGAATTCTATAGAGTACTCGTAATGTCATCGACTTTAATTACATTTGTCAGTATAGGTACCTCACGACCGATATACTGCACAAATCTATACTAATATTATAAAGAGGAAAACTTTGTATTTTTGTATGTATTGAAATAACTCAAAAACCACTGGACCGATTTTAAAAATTCTTTCACCATTAGAAAGGTAATTTATCTGTAAGTAACATAGGCTATATTTTATTATTACTAATGTTTAGGAACTATTAATAAACAGCTTGTCATTACTAATTTTGTCGATGGCGCTACGAACAGTTTCTGGTAAATTTTCGAGCTAGGTCTTCGGATGGTAGTTCGATAGCCACTTATGAAAGATTAACATATAAATAATTTTGTTGACCCTTTAACATTTAGGTAATTTTGTATTTAATTATTTATTTCAATAGATATAAGGTTATATTTCTAACATTGTATTTTCTACCTTATTGCTTATAGTAATAGAAAAGCAAAGTAACGTATTTTCGTATCTCATCTTTCATATAAAATACATAAAGGAATTGTAAATGTGTTCGGCAGAGCAAAACATTGTCGGTAAGTAATATTTCATGTATTATTAAGCTACTTTTATTCGTTCGAAATGTCGGGTAAAATACCAGCACTGACAACGATTTTTTGAGTAGGGAATAATCAGGAATATTTGCATGACAACAGTTATTTTTATATTTTTTTTAAAGAGGTAAACCTGCGGTCGGAGCAGAGGTGGTCAACGACGCCCATATACATCCGCAACACCAGAAGAACTACACATACATTGCCGGCATTTGAGGAATTGATAGGCTCGCTTCTTGAAGGACCCTAAGTCGTGGCTTGGAAATACTACCTAGGACAATCCGTTCCACACGACTGTGTTGTTGTAGCAAAAAAGTGTTTGTGATGTCCTAGATAAAAATTTATATTTATTGGTGTATACTAAACCCGGTAGGGGCGCTGCACAAAGCTAGTTAATAACGGTGCGAAAGCGTTTTCAAGAATATTCATTGAAAGCCCACTGAATTTAAGCAAGAGTATAATAACAACTCTGTTTTTATCCCACTCGTTTCTTTAAATCGATTCGAATCGATTAGTGCTCTATCCTTTCTTAATCTTCCTTGAATGATTTTATATGATACTCTGTTGGCATACTTTAATATTAATATTTCAAATGTTAGATATTTCCATAAATGACTTCCTTTAAAATATAGACGGACGCCCATATTAACAATACTTGTAAATTATTTTAAAACACACAAACTGAACTCTGAGCGTCTCCTCCTCCGTCGGATAAGGATAGGCAACGCATCTGTAACTGCGGATGTCTATGGGTAGCGGTCGCTTCGCCATTTTGGCGGATTCAGGTAGCCACCTGCTCGTTTGTCACCTTATGTTATAAAAAAAATACTCCAATGTGACAACGCAAATATATTTGCGTTCCGTTAGATATATTTGCGCTGACAACTAGGAAAACAGTGAGCTTGTTGGCGACTGAGCGCCGAGATTGCAACTGAGCCCGAGCCACTCCTTGCCATTTATTTTATAAAACTACCCCCCACTATTCCTTCCGTTTCCTAATATTTTTCCTAACAATATTGTTGTTTTAAATAAAGATAAATGTATATAAGTAGCACAGATTAACAAATAACTTTTAAGAATACAGAATACATCAAATATAGTTAAAAAGCTAACACAAGCTTTGTCACATGTTATGCATTACTAATGACTTTATGAAACTTCATCAATAAATCTCGTTATCGGAAATATAAAGCAATTATAACGCACGTCAAAAACAATCCAATGAGCCTTTGTTTGTAATAAGCTTTGCCGTAAATGTTCCGGGAATAAGCTTTAAAATGCCAATCCGATTATACTGTTATTCCATTTATATTAAAGTTTCCTACAACTTGTAATTGTTTTTTTTTTATTTATATTTAATTTCATTTTTTACTTACTAACAGTGAGTTTCGTGTAATAATGTTTTATAGTTCACACACAATCAAACCAATAATTTTTATTTTTCTAAATATTCTCTTAGAAAATATCTCTCAGTGTATAGTTTTTGTGTATAATTTTAAATGTTATTTACAACAGATGTTATTTACCTATGATAAAACATATAAAATTGGAATCAATGTTTACTCAGTGCCCCAGTTTGCGGTCGCATGAATTTTGTTTGTTTAGGTACCGTCAACGCCCATCCATTATTATTTACAAATATTTTGTTTAACGAGTTATTTCCTAATATCTGTTTATCTCATGTTTTTGTGTATAAAATAAAAAAAGTATATTCGTTTTTAATGCTTTTAATTTATTAAAATTTATTTAAATATAAAACCTCCTAGCAACGTCGTAGCATTCGTAGCTACATCGTAGCATCCTTAGCTACGTCGTAGAATTCGTAACACGTACCGGCGTAAAGCCTGGTAATGTCAAGGTCACTATTACGTGTAACCTTGGGCTGTTATAATTTTACGTCGTGTTTTATTAACCTTCTTTTAAATACGACGAAAACGAAATAATACATTTTATAGATAAGTTTGCAATTATTTTATTAATTATTCAATATGTAAATGTAATATATCTTAAAATAGAATTATAAGTAGAAAGTAATGAGTATATTAGAGGAAGTTTGAGAGTAGCCCCCGTAGTAGAGAAGGTTAGGAGTAAAAGGTTAGCATGGTATGGGCATGTTATGAGGAGGGATGAATCGCATGTTACAAGGAGAACGTTAGTTTTGAGTGTGGAAGGGTACATCCGTAGAGGTAGACCTAGAAAGAGATGGATGGATTGTGTAAAAGGTGACATGATCAAAAAGGGAGTGATGACTGAGATGACGTATGATAGAGTTATGTGGAGGACAAAAACCTGTTGCGCCGACCCTACGGGAGTAGGATAAGGAGATGATGATGATGATGATGAAGTAGAAAGTAACTTTGAGGAATGAAACCTAAATTAATTAGTATAAATCTTTTATGTTCAAAATTATATAAAACCAATCTTCAAAGATATTGTATACTAAATATAGAATGTTAAAGTAATTTGTTCGCAATCTCGCGTCTCGAATATAAGTCATCTCCGCTAAAGCCTAATGTAAAATCCGACAGGATTTTATAGGATTTGGGAACTACGTGCCACTTATACTGCAGAGTACATAAAAAATGTCTCATCAGGGCCACCACCTTTAGAAACAAAAATGTTTTTACTAAATACTCAGTATACAGCTTCAGAAAAAATCTAACTCTTACAAAATAAGCAAATATTTAAAGTAGGGATGTTAATTTCATTCCCGTTTTGGCGAAATGTGATTTCACGCTCATATTTTGGGACGAAAATAAAAGATAAAATATAGTTAGTTAGTTGGTAGTATTCGATTCTAAGTGGGAAGGAAATTTAATTCTTCGACTGTACATCGCAAAACATTAGACATTTGACATCTTCATTAATTCAAGATGGCGGATGATTCATAATTTAACGGTCCTGCGACCGCCGATTTCAATTTGCTAAGAGGGTCGTATAGAAAACAAATATTGTATGAGGAATATTTGTATATTAAAATTCGAATATTCAATGTTGTTTACTTTATACCACTATTCAAAGTATTTATAAAACAACATAATCACGCTAGTAACGTAGAGGGGTAGGTAGAGACCATGAAACATTTGGCTCAATCCAGACGCATCTCTCTCGATTCTCATACCTTCATACATCTACAGATATGTAATAAATGAGTAACAATACTACAAAGTCTTCTTCTTCTTGATTTTGAGAAAATAACATGTTAATATACTAGCTTTGGCCCGCGACTCCGTCCTCGTGGATTTAAAAAAAAAAAAAC
>NW_013525024.1:2632910-2663984 GCF_000836215.1 Papilio polytes | reverse complement strand
AGTGAGTAGCCTATGTGTTCTTCCAGACTATCCTTCGAAATCCGGTCAGTCGTCTAGTCTACAAACTCTAACTAATATCCATCCATCTAAACATTCGTATTTATAATATTAGTAAGATAATTTTATAATATGTTAGATTGTATAATATGTTAGCAACCTAAATTCCACAACTGGCGTGATTTACTCCTTACAAAGGTTTTAGAGAAACGTATTTAATCAAGCTTTCACGTGATCAAATCATTTGAAGTAAGTCTTCTTATCTTTGACTAGCTGTTCCCATGAGGCTTCATCCGCATGAAATTATGAAAATTTTATTTTATTAGTTACATTTGTCAAATTATCAATAACAAATGTCAAAATGACCATGACATGATAAACCTTAGCAATCTTTCTTTCTTGATGTTGGCACTTATGGTCTCTTTCCCACATTAGGGTTTTTATACAAAATATTTACCCCATAACTTTAGTGGCGTGAAAATATATAGCCTAAAGCGTGACGTAAGTGTAGGGCTTTTTATTAAAAAATAGTATTATTTAAAAATATGCTGTAATTGCTGACGTCTTAGGTAACAAAGAAGTGTGTGTTTACGCTTTATTATAATAGGTATAAGATATAGATAGAGATAGAACTTTATTATTTTTGGTCTATAGAGTATTATGACTAATTTTGTGGAGTGACTGCCCTTTGTTAACTTGTCTTTATATCGTTCTCGGAAATGTTTCATAGCAATAAATAATATAATGTAGCAAAGCGAAGTAACTAATAACTTCTTTCCTTTTGAACATCTAACCACAACTGCGGTTACAATACCGCTACGAAAATCGTAGCAAATTGTACTACGCTTCACGTAGCCGCTTCGTTATGGAAATTGTATAAAACGGTTAGCCACATTAAATAAATTTTCAGTTAGAGATTTGTACATCGTGATTGCGGTTCTATTGAAATATTTATTTTATAAACGTATATTAACTATTATTGTTATTTAACATTAACATTTTTTTAAGTTTGTTCCAATTAATATCTGCAATACCAATCTGTACTAAAGTCATAAAGCGTAAACACACACTTCTTTGTTGCCTAAGATGTCAGTAATCACAGCATATATTCGAATAACTCTTTTTTTAATAAAAAGCCCTACACTAACGTCACGCTTTAGGCCATATATTTTCACGCCGTTAAACTTAAAGGTAAATATTTTGGATAAAAACCCTAATGTGGGAAAGAGACCATATTTTTTATAATTTCATGCGGATAAAGTCGCATTGAAACAGCTAGAACTTAGTAAGAATAAATAAATGATTTTTTTTAATATGATAGGTTAGGGGCCCATACTAAAATTATAAGATTTGCATTTTTGTATGTTTATGATTCACGTAAAATCTATTGGGCCGATTATAAAAATTCTTTCACCACGAGAAAGGTAATTTAACTGTGAAAAGCAATAGCTATGTTTTTTATTAATTCCACGCGGACAAAGTCGCGAGGGAAAGCTAGTACTTGTTATTTTAATCTAAGAATGTACTTTTGACTTTAGTATAATGGTTTTATAAGTACTATTCACAATATTATAGATATAATAAAAGTTGTTTACGATCAACCAAACTCAAGTAAACAAAGTAATAATAAGTCAATGCCCTACAATTACAGTATTTGTCAGACTACAAAGGATTAGTATAATATTAGTTACTATATTTTAATACGGACTTGGTATACGGATACAGAGCGTCAGTGCCTCAGTGATTTAAGCACTTGACTTGTAATCTACAGGTCTTGGGTTCGAATCACGCTGTACCAATGAGATTTTCGAATTTTCGAATTTTCATATGTACATAATTTACTCGACGTTCTTACGGTGACGGAAAACATCGTGATGCAACCTGCACATATCGGCGAAGAAATTCAAAGATATGTGTGAAGTCGACCAACGCTGGGCAAACGTGGTTGACTATGGCCTAGTCACCCTAAGTTAGGGTAGGCTCCGAGCCCCTCGGTGGTGACGTATAGTGAGCTGGTGATGATGATACGGATACAAGTCTTTAGTCTAGTAATATTAACATTAAATCTATACATATAATAAAATTAGAGTGTCTGTTTCCAACATCAAAAAAAAATCCAGATTTCGGGACGATGATTCATTTGCGTTGCTGATAACGAAAATCGCATTTTTTTGCCTGTCTTACAGTCTGTTTGTCTGTCTGTCCGCAAGCCGCGTTTGTCCCGAGTAATCTCCGAAACAGCTGGGACGATTTCGAACGGACTTTCACTGAAGGGTAGCTGACATAGTCGGGTATATTATAGGCTACTTTTTATCTTAATATTGCGTGGAAGAAGTCGCGGGCAACAGCTTGTTCTAAATTACAAACATAATTTAAATGTAATATAATCACGAACAATCATGAAACTTGCAGATCATATCTTAGTGGCGGCGTAGAATTAATAATGTTTTAATTAAGTGTTCATAAATTGTTGCCTCAATTTAGCCAGAGTCATAGCTTATAATGAACATAACAAAATAAACAAAACGTGTTCATCGGCGTTATAAATGTTTCATAACACGGTAGTCATATAATTTAACGCAACAGCGAACAGATTGAAATTAATAACGTATGTGTTTTGTTTTTAATAACAATTGCCTATTTTTTTTGGAAATAAATGGTGTTCCCTTTTTATCTTGAACTAGCTGCTCCCGTGCGGCTTCACCCGCATGAAATTATAAAAACTTTATATTATTATTTACATTTGTCAAATTATTAATTACAAATGTCAAAATGACATGACATGATGACAACCTTGATTCCTTGATGTTGGCAGCAACTTATGGTCTCTTTCCCACATTAGGGTTTTTATCCAAAATATTTACCCCCTAAGTTAGATGGCGTTAAAATATATAGCCTAAAGCGTGACGCAAGTGTAGGGCTTTTTATTAAAAAAAACATTCAAAAATATTTTGTAATTGCTGACATCTTAGGCAACAAAGGAGTGTGTGTTTACGCTTTATTATAATAGTATAGTATAGAAGTATATGTAGATATATATTATTTCAGATGTAACAGTCGCTTAAATTCAAAAGCAGGTTTAAAATACAAAGAGTTTTTTACAATGACTGTTTAAGGTATTTGTTAATGCTGCAGATAATTTACGTATTTATTTATATCAAATGAACGTTCCCTGTTATAAGAATCCTTTGTGAATTATAATTAAAATAAAATAGGCCTGCCGTTCTTATTGTAAACATTCTTGGAAGCACAAAGAGCTATGTAAAGGGATCTAATTAAATGTCCTGTCCTACAGATAAAAGGGCAAACAACTGCTTGTAGAGATTTTTGTTTATTTAATTTCTATAGATCATTGTGTTTAAAAACGATCTACTTAATTTAAATATAACTTTCTAAAAAAAACTTCTCTTTAGTCTCAGATTAAGGCACTACATAAATCTAGATATATTAATATTTTTTAAAAAAATATTTGAACACACCGCCATGTCTTTTGGCCAGAAATAGAGTTATCAAACAATTGAAAGTTCTAATCTGTTCACATTTAAACTAAACCTCTGAACTATACTAACCTATTTAAGTTGAAGCGCTATCTAAAAGCTTCAGTACATAGTTAAGGACCACAAGAAATTGGTCAGCGTCGTAAATTCAATTCCACCGGCCACACGCACGCTGGTAGGGATCAGTTAGGATCTAGTCGACCCACTTGTCTCAGTTTGAAAAGATACATAAGCCTATATAATACATACATCTTTACGAAGGGTTAGTTGGATTTAATATTGAGGGTAATTCGTCAAGACATCCGCTACGTACAAGGTTCAAGGGTTGACAACAATTGGTTAACCTTCTTAACATAAGTAATCTAATATTACAAAACCCTTACAATCAGGGTAAGGTTTACAAAATCAACTTAAGTATTATTAGGGGTAATGTAAGTTACTTTTATATACATTTTTCACCAAAATGTTCCATATTCTCGTACATTAAAGTACAAGTTATTAAATAGTTTTTAGGCCCTGTCCCACCACTGGCTGTTAGAGGTTCAGATAGCTTAAAAATTACATCACTGTCAGTTAAGGGAACAAAATCCGATATTTCCATCAAATATCTTACACGTTGGATTGTTCAGACAATCTATAATTTGGTGGGACAGACCTTTAATCAATTTAATTATCAGTTGGCGTTTAAATCTTTAATGCATATTATATTTTGAATGAAATTGATTATTTGCAGTATAAAAATTACTAACTCGTATCTCCTAAGCTAAAAATTCCCTATAAACATAAAAAAAGTATCGGAACTCTTCTTTATGGGGTCCACTGACCTTTTTCGTGGGTCATTCCTGAATAATGTGCGTTCTGTACGTTTGACCTCCAAGTATATACTTACTATGTCACGAGGAACTGGGATTAATTGCCACTTTCCGACAGAATACGAATCGCTATTCATTTATCTGATGTAGAAAATACTGATACGGTTTTATAGCTTTTTTAACTTAATAGTAACTTGATGCTTTTAAAAGTTTCATATTATATCATTATTTAGTTGATTTATGTTGTTTTTTTATAAATATCCTATACATAAAGAGCGGAAAATGCCACTGGAATGTACATCCAAGGTTAAAACCTTAGCGAACGAAGTTTTTAGTAAAATAGTGTATTTACTGCCCTTTTATTTATTGGGCAAAAAAGAGGGGAGTAGTAAATTGGCTAGTGGATTATATTTTGGTGTCCGGACGCAATCCATTAGTCGGCGCACGGTTCGCGTCTCATACGTCACGCGCGGGGTAATTGCCCTCCTTTCTTGCGTGTCCCCTAATTACATACATTTATTACAACTTTCGTGACAATTCTTACAATTACTAATCGATTAATTTTATTAGGAATATAAAGAAACGATTTCACGAAATGTTAGTACAGTTTAAATAAATTGTAGACAGAAACGTCTAAAACAAAACAATAACAACGTATATGATACACCACTGAGAAAATCAATTACGAAATTGCCCACATAAAAGCTTGAACGTTAAATACGAATTGGAATACAAGTGAATCTCCCATTGAGACCCTTGAGGCCGCGACGAGCTATTACATAAATGTTATAAAATGTAATCTATCTTTGTTTTTAAGAGTAAATTAGAAAGGGACAGAGTTTGAAGCTTTCAATTATATTTATAATACTTTAAAATGTATGGGAATATTGTCTATTAATGTTTGACTTATGTTGCTAATTCCAAGGAAACAACCTTGATCAATAAATCTCCCAACAGTGAGTTAGTATCTAACTTGGTAGTTTAACTCCAGCAAGAGTTGACTCAGTACTGCCTTTATGTTGTAAATTAGTTGAAAATTGTTTACTTTAAACGCAATTACTAATATAATACTATATGCAAAATATAATAATACTTATTAGTTTAAGATTATTCCTCAATCATTAAATGTCAAATCATCTTTAAAAATGGCATTACTTTGTGTTTTTATGCTGTTGACTTTTATGAAACTATAAGAAACTATAGTTTGATAAAAGTCAACAGCTATAACTATAAGAAAATGTGTTCGGATACGCTTTCGGCAAATTTATAAAAAAATATATGAAATAACCTCTCATATTTATTTCAATACCAGAGTTCTTAATGATACAACATATCGTATTTCCTCGTAACCGCATTATTTGGTCCCTTTTTATTATCAAAAAAAGATTAAATAGAATCCAATTATTTTCCCTAAAACGCAAACGAACTGACAACGGCTATAATGATAGGGTCGGGTATAAAGAAGCAAGAAATTTCGTTCCTTTTGTCGGGAGTTTTCGAATTTGTCCCTAGACGGGATAGAAGTGAAAAAGAGTTTTTTTTATAGCTCTATACACTAAAAATAATTATTTTAAGAACGGTGAAATTGATTTTGCAAATGTCAAGTACATTTTGAAGTTAGAATTTAAGATTTTTGTCGACACAAGCCTTTTAATTATGATACTCGTATAAAGTGCACCTAAAGTTAAAAACTTGGATTAGATAAGGTATACAGAAAGGAGGTAGCAATCTTAATCAATCTTATAAAGCCTCAAAGAGCCGTAACGAGCAGATTAAGGTTTTTTCCCGCAGAGGCCGCGCGTCCCATTTCTTTGTGACGTTCATTTTTCACGTGACGACGCCGCAGAGTGGCACTGATCCCTCGCCTAGAAAATTTGCATTAGCCTGCACTATGCAAGTAGAGCGATAGTGTTACCATATTAATAATATTATTTAGGACAATATTAAAACATGTCAAAGACACTAGCGGTTTTATATGTTTGTATTGCAGTTAGGGAAATCCATAGATATTTCGCCCAGGGCGCCGGTAGTAAAACCGGCCCTGGTCAGTAACATAATTCGTATTAAAAATAATCCAAATAAATGTATTAACATCAGGGATTTATACTTAGAATATTATTTTATTAAAGACGTAGTTTTCAAAGAAATTCCACATGAGTTAACTTTAATAGTTCCTGTAGTCACGTGTTGTTGCCCGCCGCTGGGTATCGAACGACTTTGCAAATAACCAACCTCTCACGTGCTCGAGTGCCCACGGCTCTGTCTATAACAGAACATATCACAAGGGAGACCCCTTCGTCTTTTCATAACTTTTGCATATCTATACTATTATAATAAAGCGTAAACACACACTTCTTTGTTGCCTAAGCTGTCAGCAATTACAGCATATTTTTTAATAATTCTTTCTTTAATGAAAAGCCATACACTTACGTCACGCTTTAGGCTATATATTTTCACGCCATTAAACTTAGGGGGTAAATGTTTTGGATAAAAACCCTAAAGTAGGAAAGAAAACATAAGTTGCTGCCAACAGCAAGGAAGCAAGATTGCTAAGGTTGGCCGTGTCATTTTGACATTTGCTATTGATAATTTGACAAATGTATACAGTAACATAAAATTTTCATAATTACATGCGGATGAAGCCGCATGGGAACAGCTAGTTTCTATTTATTTTTACTTTTAAAATTTGAACATGAAAAACCAATATTGCGCTCGAAAGAAATATGAAACCAATCTAAAATATTTACATGAATTATTTGTAAAATATCCGCAATTTTATTGATACATAGCCACCCTGATATTGATTTCAAAGACAAAGTGCTAGAAAATTGAATTCGAACCTAACCACCTGCCTACGGTCCAATCAGATGCCTGGAAATTCGTAGTGAATTCGAATATTGCCGCAGCTGAATGAATGAACGATTCAATGAATGAATGCATATCGCATCGCATCGGTCTTGAACGGAATCTTGAATTCTTACCGCTAAAATAGGAATTTCTGTTTATCGAATGTTTGCTTGAACGTCTCGTGTTATTTTGTTTTAAATTTATTTTTGTGCATATACGGCCGGTTGTCTATTTTAGAATTCCTTTAAGACGATATCTACGATAGGATTTTTAATGAAAAAAATTTGAAATTAGAATAAAAATAAGCTCTAAGAGTATATAGAAAACATTTAAATGGTTCTAAGAATTTAATAAACAAGGATTGTAGCGCGGAGCGTCCCTCGTTATCTCTCGGCTTGTCAATTTAACGACCCCATTAAAACTGTTCTAACTTTAAACAACAAAGCAATTTGTCGATGGAGTTAAGTGAAATACCACGGGTTTTGAATATAATTATCTATGGTAGGTACAGTCGCCTCTTCTAAGTGAACTTCATCACTTTATCACACGATTATGAAACGATTCCAGATCGAGATCACCAGCAATATAAAGGGTTTGCTGGTGTTCTTCGGAGAGCTGGGTTGGCTGGAGTATTCTTACGCAAAATACGCGCCAGTCGTGGAGTTGCGGAAACCGTAGCCCCTACTGCTACTACTATGAAATAATTTTGAATAGCTAGTACGCCTTGAACTGATAAACGTACATGACAGGGGTGGCGAACCACTGGCACAGTGCCATAAATGGCACAAAACATATTATTTTGGGCACGTCGCTAATCATAAAAACACTACAAATGAAGTATGAAGTAGGTGCAACATGGTATTGACATAATAATCGCAGTCAAAATTTTGATGGCACATTTAAGACCGCATTCAACATTTCTTGAAAAATGGGACTTTGATGCATAAATGTTCGCTACGCCTGGTATGTAACTATAAAGTTAATAGCCAATGTGTTCATCCAGACATCCCTGCCTTTCAGAAAGATTCGTTAAGCCGTTTTGAAGATATACATCCATCTATCTAAATTTTCATATTTATGTTAATAAGAAAGATTAAAGAGAAAGAAAAGCAATTTACTATATAGGAATTACTGCAAATAATCTACGGTCAGAATGACTCGGCAGATGTCTCTGCGTCTAACTGCGGCCACTGACAGCCGTATCACGCTCCGTTTATAGTTTTAAAGTCTGTTTTGAACATTGTCTCTATGACTGTACTTCGAGACTTTCGTACTATTTGTCATTCTGGTTAACATTACACTCTTTCTAAGTCTGTTTTAAGAATTAAACTTTCCATCAGAGCATTTTACTGAATAAAGCAAGTTAAAGTATACATTTTTCTTTAACACGAAACTTATAGCGACGCCAGTGGGGGGGGGGGGTCACATAGTCGTAGTCAGGTCAAGAGTTTGACAAAATATATTTACATATTTTGTCAAGGTCTTGACTTGACTTGACCAGCTCATGGGGGTCATAACCCCCATCCACCTTTCAACTTATTGTTTATGTTTACTTCGAGACTTAAAGATATTCCGGAAAAATAATGAAAAATCCGTGCTTTTCTAATGGTTTAGGGAAAAAAATAAAAAAAGATAAGCTTATCGTATAACAGCTTTTATTCTTTCTAAAGATTGATTTTTCCCTAATAAATGCATCATTTCCGCGACCCCTGGACCTTCCTTTAACCCACTGAGAACTGATCTCAGCATTTTCATCAGCGCCGGAAATTTAACTTTATTCTCTTCTGAGAAATTTCGTAAATTATTCTTGAGGGAGTCTTCTTCAAAGATTTCTATTTTCTCCAAATTCTGAACTAACTTCTCCAATAATTGATTGTCTATGTCCATCTTGTCTATGGTCGGGAGAATCCACATGAATGCGAATTTTGTCGAAACTAATTCTTCTATTCTTGTTATTCTAGATGTGGCCCAATTTAATATATTCTTTACATGTTCTTTGGAAACATTTAAATTGTGTTCTGGATAAGTGGTTTTTATTAATTCTTGCAAATTATCGACCAGTTGTTCTGATAGTGTGACGTCTTGGAGTTGCCGTTTTATCTCCAATCGATTGCATTCCTCTAGTAAATCTGGATTTAAACGACTAGGATGTGACGAGATCCTGTTTATCTGGAACTAGGATTTTATCATTGAAAAAACTTAATTCTAATCAACAAAAAAAAAACATAATAATAATATATAAAAATAATAATATTCTAAAGAAAGGTTCGTTATTTTTCTATGTATTAAGATAACTCAAAAACTACTGGCTCTAACTCAAAAAATCTTTCACCATTAAAAAATTAGGTTATCAATGAGTGACATAGGCTATGTTTTTATTTATTTTTAGAGGGTTACGACACGTGCAACATGTAGTAACTAATATAATAAAGCGTAAACACACACTTCTTAATTATGTAAGCAGGCAGCAATCACAGAATATTCTTGAATAAATCTATTACTAAAAAGCCCTACACTTACATTCATGTTATATGTTTTCACACTATTTCATTTACGGTGTAAATAAATTGTAAAGCCGTCATAAAATTTGTGTTGAACTATACCCAGTTACATAAAAACTATTGCTTTATGAATTTACCTCTTGAGTTAATTCCTCCATTGTCTTCAGGCGAATTCCTTCGCCGACGACATGCTCGAAGCCGCCGCCAGATAATGTTATGTAATTCACTAAAGCTAACGGAAGAATACCTGCAAATTGCACACAAGTGTTTACTGTACATGCCGTCTCTTTCGTTCCCTTTGAAAATGTAGAGATGACAATATATGTCAATGATACCAAAATCTTTCATCATTGAAACATAGGCTATGATTTTTACTAATTTTTTATTTCATATGGACAAAGTCACGACCACCAGCTAGTCTTTACTAATATTACAAAGAGTAAAGATTTATATTTTAGGATTTTACTATGATTAACGCAAAAACAACTGGATGGATTTTAAAAAATCTTTCACCATTAGAAAAGTAATTTATCTGTGAGTAATGTAAGCTATACTTTATATTGTTTTTTAATTCAACGTAGACGATGTCGCGGACAACAGCTAGTGTTTGTGTGTTATAAAGCAAATTGCTAATAAAATATAGTTTTATAACTCATCACTAGATGGCGCTGTACCGTTTAAGTGCCCACTATAGGTTTACTTACCATTCCTCCTATAATCTTCCACTTTGACGTCACTCTGTCTTTTGCTTAGTTTTGTACCATCTGAATTCACGATCAGTGGTAAGTGACCGAATTCTGGTGGTATCCACCCGAAAGCTCTAAAAGTAGATAAAACGCAAACCCACATTTCAAATGTGAAGAAAAACTGTATATCATACTAGTATGCGAAAGTTTGGTTGAAGAAATAAAGTAAAAAAACACTATTATTGGCCAAAAAAAGCTAAAACAAAAACTCATAAAATCAAAATTTACAGAACTAATTAATAAAGTAAAAAAAAGTTATTGGCCAAAAAAACCAAACTCATAAAAACGAAAT
Organism: Papilio polytes; assembly: GCF_000836215.1. Taxonomy (NCBI): domain Eukaryota; kingdom Metazoa; phylum Arthropoda; class Insecta; order Lepidoptera; family Papilionidae; genus Papilio; species Papilio polytes. The sequence goes on along the minus strand of NW_013525024.1, from coordinate 2,653,292 downwards.
TTACAGAACTAATTAATAAATTAAAAAAAGTAAAAACCCTTCTCTGCCAAAATAATGCTCAGCTGATGTGGCCTCCAGCTTAACATTGAAGGTCGCACTGGTTTGTTGAATGTTTGTTAACATGTGTCCAAAACAATTCAATAAATATTGATTTGTTTGGCTCAGATTTACAACAAAGACTTGTTAATTCTTATCAATTCATCACAAATAAAGTAGAGAGCAAAACTAATTTATTTACACAAAATGAAATTGAAATTGTTAAATCAAACTTTCCGGTTCCATTATTATTTTTGACAATAAACAACTATGTTTTTAACAGCTTTTTCAGTTATGGTAACTCTTACCTGTAGATCAATAAATGTTTCGTTGTAGATATCTGCCACTCCACTCCGCGTAATACATGAGTAATACCCATAAGGTGGTCATCGACAACATTCGCAAAATGATATGTTGGGTATCCATCTCCTTTTATGAGTACTGGATCGCCTTCATTAAGAGATACATCATAAGCTATGTTACCAAACACCATATCTTCGTAATACTGGACATCTGAAGTAAGCTGTAATTACAAAACTTGTATAGTTAACTCTTAACAGATTAAGGTATTATGTGCCTCTTTGAAATTAAAGAAAACAGCCTGAACTCTTACTATTACAAGAGTTATTTTACCTTAAATCTAATACAATAAGGGATTCCCGACTTCAACTTTTCCTTGACCTCTTCCCGTGTTAGATGCCTGCACCGATTGTCATACTTAGGCACTCTTTGCAACTTAACAGCATCTCTCCTCAATATATTAAGTCTCCTTTCTGTACAGAAGCAATGGTATGCTGATCCATTGTCAAGTAATTTAGTTATATGGTCTCTGAAAGAAAGGTAAAACATATGATTTTAAACAGTAATATCAAAAAGGGAAATTTAATAAATCTATATAATAACATACTTATATATGTTCAATCGTTCACTTTGAATATATGGTCCATATTGACTGTCTTTCTCCGGTCCTTCATCATATTCAACGCCTGCCCAATTTAAATCCTTTACAAGAGCATTTACCGAACCCGGCACTTTTCTAGTTTGATCTGTATCTTCTATCCGTAAAATAAATATACCGCCGCGTGATTTCGCAAATAAATAATTATAAAGAGCGGTCCTTAAACCACCTAAATGTAAATAACCTGTGGGACTAGGCGCAAATCTAACTCGCGGGCAAACAGTTTTCAATGTCCGATATAAGTTATACGAAGGTATAAATAAACTCTTCACAACAACGTTCACCATTTTAACGTTCGGCATACTTTTCTTTAGTTGCACTTAATTTTATTTACGAAAAAATCACCTTTATATTATGAATGTTTCATAATATTTTTCTTTCTTTTTCGTTCCGTCATAATCAGCTGTTTTTATTTCTATGATTTGACAATTCCTCATTTGTTGCCCTTTACAAAACCTTTTCTTAACTTAAAAAAACATTCCTTGTTACATTATTGTGAATAAAATAATAAACAAATAAAGACCAATCGAAATCTTCCCATCCCTAATTTTTACACCTACTCATAAGAAATAACGGTTATTATGTAGTTTAGAATATTCTAATGAGTTACAAAATGCTTCACATTTGGAATTTAAACTGCTAGGTACTTCAAACTGTAGACTAAAAAAAAACTCGTTTCTAAACAATGATATTACAAGCTTGGGTGTTCTTTCAATATGTTAACATTGCTTATCATAAATTATTTTGTCTGGGTACACATTTTATAATCTATAGTTTTTGGCGGCAATCAAATAAATGGTAACATTTAATTTGTCTGTGATTGTTATTTATTTTAATCTGTGATTTTAGCTCTAATGTCGAAATAACAGTGAAACTAGTGAAAGTCATTAATAGAATTAACAATAATCTTACGAAAATGGTTTGTAACAATAGTCGTAAAATATTGTTTCCCTCGTTACAAAACATAGTATTTTTAATAATAACTTTGGCGCTAGGCATTTGACAGTTAGCAATATTCTGAGGTTATGACGTTACTCCGTTTTCTTTTCAGAATAAATTAAAATCATCACAGAGAGATAAAGTAAGGAAGTTCGTCGCGTTTACGCAAACGAGTGAGAGTACAGCCATTTATTGCCTTTCGCAAAACGATTGGAAATTAGACTTAGCCAGTGACAACTATTTTCAGAACCCCGACGCATATTACAAAGACTCTGGCAAATTTGCTGTTGACAGAAAAAGAGTTGATCAACTGTTCAATAAGTATAGAGATCAGCAGGAAAATGATAAGATAACTGTAGATGGTGTCATGAAGTTCCTAGAAGACCTAAACCTTAGTCCGGAATCTATACTAGTTTTAATAATAGCATGGAAATGTAAAGCGGCAGTGCAATGCGAGTTCACTAAAGATGAATTTACAACCGGCCTCATAGAGCTGGGCGTAGACAGCATAGAAAAATTAAAAGCTAAATTACCAACACTTGAATTGGAAATCAAAGATCCAAATAAATTCAAAGATTTTTACCATTTTACATTTAATTATGCTAAGAACCCTGGTCAGAAAGGATTAGAGCTAGATATGGCTGTGGCTTATTGGAATATTGTGCTTCGTGGGAGGTTTAAATTTTTAGACCCTTGGTGTAAATTTCTTACGGTAAGTTGACAAATCTTATTAGAAATTTTATAATAACTTAAACCATACTATAACAAATGTTTAAGCAATTTTGAATATTACAGGGATTATTATCATGGTACTAATGAAAAAAATAGTGTCTAAGCGAAATCCTCTAATCGGCTTATTACAATAAATTTTTGCTATCAAATTCATTTGAAATACTAACTTACATAACTATGAAATTCCCTTTAAGTGGTTCTATTTGATAAAGAAAGTTCTGCATAATTATTAATACTTATTTTACTGAATAAAGAAGATATTTAAAAATCTCTATCAAATATAGTTATTTCGTTGTTAACTTTTGGACTATCTGATAGCTATCTGGAGAATTCTCTTGATTTATTTTCTATGCATGCATGAGCCAAATAAAAGTCTAAATATAAAACCTTAAAATTTTCATAAAACACCATTAACGTTACATTTCAGGAGCATCATAAAAGGTCTATTCCTAAAGACACATGGAATCTCCTACTTGACTTTGCGACACAAATAGATGACGGAATGAGCAACTATGATGCGGAAGGTGCCTGGCCAGTTCTCATCGATGATTTCGTAGAATGGTGTCAAAAGCAAGGTTTAACAGCGGATGGGGTCACAGCCCTAGAGCCAGCGTCCGGCTAGCTGACACTGAAATCTATTGTACAGCTCGAAGCGAACATAACCAGTGTTCAGACACAAGTACAAGTCCGGTGTAGTGGAATACGGATGAATCTATCTCGCTTCGTCCTGTTCTTCGAATTTTCTAGCTGACTAAATCTGAATTGTGCAGTGGACGCGGTAGGCTCGGAACTTTAATGCGGAACTGCTTGCAATGGTGTTTTTATTTATTACCCATACAGTCTTGTTCTATTCGTCCGTTACTTGTAGATTTTACCTCCCTTTTAAATAACTTTCATTGCAATAAATAGGTTTTTACGTATTTTGTCACCGTGTGATAAAGTTTAAAAATTGTAAGTTAGGTATAGAATGGATTTTATTGGACATAAAAATTTTGTCAAGTTATTAAAAATTTAAGCAATCTAGTAAATTAAAGTTAAATTTACAATCACCTTTTTAGAGGAATTATTTGTTCTGTTTTGTTATATCCATTTGTATCCTCAGTTAATTCAGAAATCTGTTTTTTTTGTTTGAAATGACGTAAGTTTATTGTTTAATGCGTGAAACCATTTAATAATTATATAGTTTGTGTTTTCTAACCACATTGAAGCAAACCACTATGTAAATATGTATATACATGTTAATGGTATATCTTTTTTTTTAATTTTCCTAATTATAGCATAGTTTTCTGTTTTGATTTTCACATACACCAATTTTAACAATTGATTAATGCAAATATACAATTGATTGTTGATACTTTTGTTCATTTAATCTATTTAATAATAAAATCACCTTTTAAACATAAAAGTCCTATAAACGTAAATATTAATTAGAAATGTTAAGACAAAGAAATTGTACAAGAATGGACTTTTTACTAGTTGCTTGCAAAACTTGGTTTAAAAGCTCTTTGTAAGCAAAGACATTTTTTTGCAAACTTAAAGCACTAAATGGACAGTTGAACTGGTCAGTTTCTAACTTAAATTCAATGGATGGTTAAATTTTACCTATTTACCCATAGTTTGTATTGGACAATCTGATCAAAAAATATTCGTATATTCAAAGCAGCAAAATTTAAGTTTTTTAATATGATCTTTGAAGTATAAATATATTGTTGGTACTAATTTTGAATTTGCAAAGATATTAACATTGATCAATTAATTAAAATTACTTGTTTCTTTTAAATTTAATATCTTTCCTTGGTACACCAACTTTAATAACAAAACATACAAGAAACCAGCATGCATGAAAGAATTTATCTAAAACTTACACTAAAAAGGAACATAAACATGTAGAATAATATGGTTATTGAAAGCGTGATCTGTGATTATTATAACAATTTCGAAATGTATTTTAAATCAAAAACATGAAAAATCTCGATTAAAGTTTAGAAGTGAACAAATTTTATTAGTATGTAAAAATGTGCCTGAATGTAACTATCATCTGTTTTGGCTATTGGCTTAAAGTGTCTTATATTTTTAAACAATTAAAAAAAATACTGTTGCTTTTATAGATGAAATAAGACAGATCATAGAAAATAAATTCGTACTTAGACTTAATGTACAAAAATAAATTGATGTATTGAAAATTAATTACATTAAATTGTTACTTTAAATTAGTCTTTTACTAATAATGTGAATCCCATATTTAAAAAAATATATCCAAGTTTTGAAAAATGGTCATTTAAAAACAATAAACATAGAAGTATCTGCTACTATGCTTAAGTTTTCCTTAACTCGTCGTCTCAAATAACCCCACTGTGGCTTACCGATAGAGTTAGGTGACTAGGCTTTAGTCACACTGATCTGTATTAGTTGCATTACGCTGTGTTTCGTCAAAACTCCGGATATATGCATGTATGAAAGTAGAAAAATAAGGCGGGAACCAGGAACCACAGCGCCACCGACAAAGCTTTTTCTTTATACCTTTGCATTATAAAGCATCAACACATCGGAATATCAGGGAGTTGTTAGTAATTTAAATGGATGTGATGGGATCCCTGCATAAAATGTAACCATGAGATAAAACGCTACGACTTGTATTCTCGTTCTTGAAAAAGTACAGAAATATTCTTCAGCGTTCAGTATTTCCATGCTCATGAATATACTAAGTAAATTCTTAATATTTTTTATAAACATTGGTTGATAAAATTATAACATTATTTTTTTATCATGTTTCAACATAATTAATTTGATTCATCAAAATTAATGAATAAGTATGAAAAGTAAATCTTTTCTCTGCAATGGCAGAACGTGACAAGAGAAATTAAAACATAAACAACTGAAGAAAGCTAATGTCAATGTCATTGTCATTGTCAATTCCAGTTATTTTCATGACAGCTGGAGAAAATCGTAATAGATTGATATTTAAATACAATTAGAATATTGGAAATTGTAACTTAATAATACTTTAAAAATGTCGGCCGTGCGTCTAGGTGGAAGACTAAAGGAGCTAAGGATTCATTTGTGTCAGACAAGCCCGCAGTCCGCTGGAGTCAGGTATATTTGATTACATAAATCTTTTCTAACCTTTTTTTCTTAGCATAAACAACCCTGAGGGGTTATATATTTTATATATGCCGAAACTATGAGAAGTTTTAGCATTTACTTAAAGGACTGTGCATTAACCCCTTTATTATACACTAGGTGGAGTAAAGAGTAACATCGTCGTTTAAAAAAGTTTTTGTTTCAGGGAATTCATCCAAAAATGTTATGTGAACATAAAAAAGACAAATCCTAACTTTCCAATTTTGATTCGTGAATGCAAAGGAGTTCAACCTCGCATTTGGGCTAGATACGGTAGGTGAAATTATTTCCTTAAAACAATTAAACAATGTACCTTATATTGATATGTTTAAGTGTCGTTGAACAGAGCCATTTAATAACAAAATGTTTCATGAATGTTATGTTACTGAACCCAAAATATGTGCTTTAAGTCATTTATGTGATTTTTTTATTAGTGAATATATTTTCATGTTCTTTAATCCTTGTAATATAACAATATCTTAAACATTGTATTGTAATTTGTAAGTTTGAATTTTTTAATTTATTCGCAATTTCCACAGAGCGAGGACGTGAACTTTGTGAGCCATTAACAGATTTGAAATGTGAACAAGTCTATAGCATCATACTGAAGTTGAATAATATTATTTAAATTGAATGGTTAATCAAAATTATTATTTGAATATTTAGTAAAATAATTCAAAACGGTTAAACCCATGTTAAAATAGACATTTGACTGATATTTAGTATTTAATGCAATAGTATTTTATTATTTAAAAATTACATTGAAAATATCAAATTTCTTATACAAGTAAAGTATGATCCATGTATGTAGAAAATGGTTGAGTTAAATATTCTTGTAACTTCAGTAAATATTATTTATGTTGGTACTTATGTGACATTTTAAGTTTTGTAGATCTATTTCAAAGTCAGAATTGAGCATTGTTTAGTATGTACGGGCCTGTTCCACCAAATTGTAACAATCCAACATGTAAAATATGTGGTGGAAATATCGGATTTTGTTACCTTATCTGACAGTGACGTCATTTTTAAGCTATCTGAGCCTCAGCCAGTGGTGGGACAGACCTTTAATGTTGTATTCACTGTGTTGTTTGCAATATCTAATATTATAATTTAATTTCCAGAAAAGGGTGAAGAGCGCAGCACTCCTTTAACAAATATGAAGGCAGATGATGTTCTCAATGAAGTGCAAAAATTAGCTAAATGATTTGTTTTGTTTTAATCTAATTATTTTAATATTATAGTATTTAGAAAACTTGGTTGTATTTACATTTACAGAATACTTTTACATCTATGTGATATAAGATTTTATTTGTATTTTTTTTTAGTAATAGTAAAAAATGTGTCTAATGAAACCACAGTAAATGGTTTGACTAAGGGCCAAATTAATATTCAAAATAACTAGGTTTTTATAAATTTATGGTTACTCTAACATTCTTTTTTTTTATAATATAATGTGGCAAATGAGCAAGCGGCGACCTGAATCTACCGAAAGGGAAATTAATCGCTGCCCATAAACATCCGCATTTAAAGATACGTTGCCTACCCTTAATTGACGGAGGAGACGCACATAAAGTGGACATTTCCCCATCCCATGCGTCTCCTCCACCGTCAAATCCAGCTTTTCTTTCCATCCTTTGCTCTTAAGAAAAGGATGCAAATGGAAAGGGACTCAAATTAGGCTTCCGGCACCACACTCATCAGACGAAACGCGGAATTGCTTCCACTTCACGCCTGTTTTCTGTGTGGTGGTATTACACCGAGCGAACCACTGTAAAAATTCTTTTATTTAAATTGTATATTTCCATCATCCTAATAAGGATGCAATAATACACCATTGCTTGTATAAATAATTTATTATGCTTATTTTCACTTTAAACTACACATGTAAACATAACAAATATAAAACATTTTTCTATATACTATCACATGCAATTAAATTGTCTATTATTAAAAAAAAGATATTTTGCATTATGTATATTAAAAATGGCAATGAATATATTGACATATTTGTTATTATGAGATTAAAGTATTCACAACCAAAAGAGTAAAAAAAACTATTGAACATTAAAATCACTTGGTTTTAGTAATTAATCTGACTATTTAAAAAAATAGAAATATTTAACACAATTACGAAAAGTCGACAAACGTGGACAATTATACAAATTGTATCAGCTAAAATATTTGAAATTATAAAAAAAATATTTACTTAAAAATACAATATATTTTTTACAAAACACAATTCATTGATGAAATCTAAAGTAACAAAACATATTTAGACAAAAGTTATTGCTTTTGATCAAGTTTCTATGATTTTGACCTTAAAAAATTTAATCAATGCCACCCCTATTTGGTACTGTGATAAGATTTAGAATATCCCTACAAAAGTATAAAAATTTTAACATATTACATGATTTTACATTTTATTGCATTGACTTATATCATTGTCCTTATTTATTCAAATAGAGTAAAAGAGATAACAATATAATCGGTTGTTTTCATTAGGTTGACTGGTGAGCCAATCAACAAAACAAACTACAGTAAAACTAACATGTTCTAATACAATCTATCTTTTATCCATTCAGAATTCTATTTCTGTTTACAAAACTATTCTACACAAATAATACTTTTAAGCAAATATAAACCAATTATTTCATTTAAAAACACCATTGTAAATTAGTTTCCAAATATCAGATCATTTTCACACTATGGATAAGCTAGTTTACTGAGAAACAGTTCACAATATACAAAAGTAACTACATAAAGAACATAGATGTCCTATAGAGATAAAAGTGTTGTCCCCTTTTTTGTATTAATATGGTGTCAACAATTCGTCCTGCGAATTTAGTTTCAGCATAAAATGTGTTAATGAACAAGATGTCATTTAAAATTCAGACATAAAACATATGAAAAACTACAACCTACATAGTGTCAGAATAACCTGAAATCAAAAGCCATATTTACATGACTACTTAACACTTATTAAAAAATTGGGCAACAAGTCCCACTTTTATCATAAACTTTATTGGTAACTCTAGTCAGTACCAACATCAGGAAAAATTCCTTTCTATTAAAAATATGTTTTTTTTGGAAATCTACAGAACCCACTTACCTAAAAACTGTTTACAATTATCTCGAAAAATTGTTCCAATAAGCATTAATTTACAAAACAGTCATTGAAATGCTGGTAAGCCAAATATCTCCGGCTGGAACTTTGCTAATGTTGGGAGAACAATGGTAGCATGTTTAGTTAGTTGTTTATCGAGATGTGGGTCGGGTACCATGACTACTTGCATGCCTGCCTCAATGCCAGCAGTCACACCATGTGGAGAATCCTCAAATACTAAGCACTGAAACAACAAAATAATATTAAATTATCAATACAAAGATGAACACCTTTATCAAAATAAGTAATATTGATCTTCGCAACTTTTATTAATATTTTACCCGGTTGATTAAGTAAACCTATTGAAATTTTTTTAACAAATATTTATGACTAGCTATTTCTAGCGAGTTTACTTGCTTGAAACTATGACATAATAAATAATATAGCCTCTGTTATTGGTAATGTAGCTTTTTATTAGTGATAGAATTATGGCCCGTTAGTTTTTGAGTTATTTCAATACATAAAAAATTCAGAAATACAAATCTTTCCGCTTTATAATATTAGTATTGAAAACCTTATACTTAATCCTTATAGTTATTTAAATAAATAAAAACAGGATTTTGTACCTTAAAAGGATCAGGTTTGTCCGGAAACCTGGATGCAGCTACAAGAAATATATCTGGATGTGGCTTTCCAAATTTGACTTCTTTGTCAGTGCTTCCCATTACCATATGGTTGAATAAACTAAACAATTCCTTGTAGCTAGCAATCTTTGTCTGTACAGAGCGTTCACTTGATGATGTTGCTAATGCGAAGGGTACTTGAGTTTTGTGCAGGTGACGAATTAATCTTTCAGCACCTGGAAATTGATACAAATAATTCATTTGTAAAGCTAATAAGAAAAGAAATCCATTTAAATTCTCTAGCAACAAGAACATTGTACATACCAAAAACTCATCATATTAAAAAGAGTAATAATTCAAACGGACTTAAAAGTTATTCTTAAATTAAACCAGATAAAAGTCAATAAAGTATAAATAAGTGTTTTACCATCTAATAAAGGTGTTCCAGCTAGCATAGTGTCTCCAAGCTTCAGCAACTGATCCCTAAATTCATGAGGTGAGACAGGAAGTTTCAGCTCCTTACATAGAATCTCTGATAACCTCTGCTCCGTTCCACCGAGCACCTTCATCATCAGCTCATCTGTGTATTTGTGCCCATAGTTCGCACAAAGCTGAGTTAGCATCTTTTTATACACTTGCTCTGTATCTACAAAACGAAATGAGATGTGTTTTGTCAAGTTTTACATAAGTTGTATTGTAAATTACATTGTGAAAAAGTTGAATTTTTGTTATAAACATAAAAGTGATTATACAATCAAATTGATATACAGCGTAAATATAACCTTCAATATATTAACATTGACAACAATCGAAAAGGTCGAGCGCATTTACATAGTTACTTACCTAACAGAAGACCGTCCATATCGAAAATGCAATGAGTTACTTTTCTTACATTATGTGTTGCTAAAAATCTCCTTCCGATCGTTTTTGATACACTTTGTAACAAATAAATTCTCATTTTGAAACTACACAAAATGTTATATAAACGTGACTAAAATAGTGTTTTCTGAATTAACAATTTACGTCCACCATGTAGCGGTCGCTATCAAATAATAAAATACTTCATTAAGCGACGAATAGCAGTGCTAGGCTATTTTAAATGTGTATGTTGAAATTAAATTGTGAAGTAAATACTATGACAAGTTGATGGTTGATTATCAAAATATGACCTGAAAAATAGACGTGTGTAAATCTGCTCTAAACAACTTAACAGGTCAGCTCACAGTTTGATCTATTGAGCTGTAGCTCAACCACCAAGTAAACAACTCACAACTTTGTCAGCTTAACATGATGTTCTGTAACTAATAGCTATGGAGCCAACGAGCTACAAACAGTCCGATGACTCGTAGCTTAAAAACTATATCTCAGATCTCAATGCAGGTCCAAACCGAGATGTTTTGCGAGCCGGTTAATTGATCTGTTTCATTTAAGCGAACCATGATCTGCAGGACATCATTTTAGTTAGTACTCTACTGTACTGAAAAATATTTTCACAGTTGTGTACGTTCAGACAAATTATTATTTATCTCTTTCTATTTGTACGATTAGAAAAGGACAAAATGCCGTGTGTTGCTAGTATTGTCTTTTAAATAACTTCAAAAGCAAAACAAATACTTCATAGCGGTGACTGTTTTTAAACCGTTCAAATCTATTTCTTAATAATATATTTCTTACTGCAAAATACGAAAGGAACTAAGTAACAATCACTTTTTTTGTTACAGTGGCAACAATAGTAGTTAAGTTATAACTTTCCGGCTTTCAGCACACTTCAGTCGGCGGCAGTCGTCCTGCGATCGTCATGGATCGCAGTTGAGTTGTTGCGTTTTTTTGAATGGCGTGCATAATATTTGAAAAGTTAAGTTAAAAGAAAATTTAACTATACTTTTATTTTTATTTATGGTACGCCTTGTACAGTATATTTTAGAACAGTCTAAAATTAAATCGCGTGAACATGGCTGTGAACGTGTGTTGTTGTGTGAAACTGTCCCCTAACAAAAAATCGATTTTTGGATCGAGTATAAAGAACCAAATATTGTATTTGGTGATAGTTGCGAGTTTATTCGCTGTTGTGTCATCCGCGGACACTGAGACATCCTGTGCTAAAGTGAAAACTTTCTTCGAAAAGAAAGGAGTGTTGTTGGATGTTGATATACAAGAGCAGGCAAACTCAGGTGAGAATCACGCGCTATCTTTTACAGGGACTGATAGCGGCCTAATGAAGATAAATATAGATTAAAAAACTTCCGAATAACTATGAGTTGCTGTTCAATGTACATTCAGTACAAAAAATAGTAATTTCTATTTAAAGCGCGCCGCCGGCATGCAAGAGCGCAGTCAGTAATTATTTTTACCCGATTAAATGAAAAAAGCAACATTAATAACTTACAATGCACAAAGAAAAATACTAACTATAATTTAGAACGTTGGAATAATTCAAAATTGAATATTGACACGCAAACTTTGAAATATTTAACTACCCACTCGATAGCGATTTTTTTTTTATTTTAATTCTTGATTTATTTTTCTTATGCACCATACCAGCACAATCTTTAAATTGTGAATGGTTTCTATTTAATTATTGTATTGATTTATGGGGACATGTGGGTAGACAAAGAAACATAAAGATGCGTTAAAAAATAATAATGCAATAGTGACAAAATAATCTTTATAACCTATCGGCGATACGGTGATAGTTTTAAGATATTTATTAGTAACGGAATCGTAAGGGAAGGGAAGGGCCGGTAGCTATTGTTATTCAAGAAATGTAGAACCCCCTGCGATAAGGATCTAAGGTACATTTACCTGGAGGTTAAACAAGTCAAGACAAGAGTTGTGTTTTATACGTGAACAATTCACAGAATTGACGTTATTTCAACCGAAATGTAGCCAGTGTTCGAATTTTGAATTGAAATGAGGCATATGATCACTGATCTTGAGAAATAGATAGGTCATTGTTGGAAATTACAACATTTTCTTCGTTTCGACTTAAAAGCCCCCTAGTGGTAGTTAATTCTTTCTACATTATTAGTTTGAATCCTTGCCACTTCTCCCATCATCAATTGCAATCGTCAGCGGCAAAATGGCGAAAATGAAAAAAGCAGAAAGTACCATGTTTCAAGTCCATTAATAGAGATCTTTGCATACTATAGAAATTAAGATAAAATTAACTGTATTCTTTTAATCGATTTTAAAATAAAATTTTTACTTAGTTTTTTTCATCAATCATCTTTGAACTGATCTAAGGATGGACATTAATCGAAAATCCTGATCTAATACCTATTGGGCGATTAATTTATTTTGTATAGCCTCTCACCTAAAAAGTCTTAAATTACTTATTGAAATAACTTTTATCTGATCTCTGGATAACGTTTTATTTATAGAGCTCGGTAACTAAGGGCACGTCCTAAGACCTTGTACGCATAAGGAATATCATTCGATAAGTAAGACACACTGATGAGCTCATTGCTTTTTTTACCATATGTTTATCTACATAAGGTGTCACTACAAAACTGTATTAAGTTATGACCTCTCTACAATCACAATTATAGCTTACTAGCTTTCGCCCGCGACTCCGTTCGCGTGACATTAAAAAATAAGAAAACCGAGTAGCCTATGTGTTCTTCCAGACTATCCTCTACATTTATGCCAAATTACGTCGAAATCCGTTAAGCCGTTTAGGCTACAAACTCTAACAAACATCCATCCATCTAAACTTTCAGATTTATAATATTAGTCTATATAATTTCGTTTTTAAAACATTATAAAACCGTTTTACGCAATTGATTTAATCTTAAATCAGTTACTAAGATAAGTTTGGCCCAAAAGAGGTCTATATTTCGTGGGTGTATTTGACGCAGTGGGCGTTGTTATGAAATGCATTGCTACATAAATACACCTACATTTGTGCGAACTGATTCGTACGAGGCTTTAGCTTTACGATTAAACGAGTTTTACAACAAGATTCATCTCTATTGTAATAGTGTAAAGTTGGAATTTGTTTGATGATGAAAGTGAGGAAGTGCTATTAAAGTTAAAAGCACGCAGCGGTTGGCAGGTAATGGGCTACGTAGGCGAGAGTCGAACGAAGTCTGACTTGACTTCGATACGGTTTCAGTTGGCCGAGATATTCTCGACAAATGCGTTTATTATTCGATTCGACTCACCACACAGCTTACGGTAGCCTACGATAGTCGGTAGCAGTATCGGTAATTACTAAAAAAGTTAACTACAATTCAGGTTCAATACGACTGTCTAGACTAGACCAAAGTAGCTTTGAACCTAAATCTCATTCCGGCTTCAACATGGTATCCATTTATGATGCACAAAGAATCTTGTTTTCGTTATTTAAATTAAAATAGCAGTCTAAAGTGAATACTTAATCAATATGCTTTAATATTTAAAGATATAAATTAAATCGAAGCAGACTTTTTCAACCCACCTCGATCGGCGATCGCCAATCAAGGCCGTCCACGAATTTTATAGAACACCTAAATATATCTTCATTTTTATATCTTTACAGTTGGTATTCCCCAACATACTTTATCTCATGCCAGTTGTACTAGCGATAAATCTCTCTGAAAAGTCACTTGCAGAATCCACCTGTGAAGAATATCTTTATTTTGAAAATTTAGAAATCGTGGTATCATTAAAAGCACCAGTACAACAGGTTTTCGTCCTCCGAATCGATCAATTCGTCATTTACGTCAGTCAATTCCTCGTGTCTTTGGCACAATATAGAGTAAAAAAAAGTTTGAATGTTTAAAAAATCGTGTGTTCTGCAAACAACCGATCATGTACGGTGAATTATAATATCAATGATTCATTACATCCTTTTCCGGTAGTAAACGTGCATACATGTCCTTTAAGAAGCTTCGTTATTTAATTATTAGCAATATATTCGCAAGCGATGGCGCGGTCGGCGACAACTCGTCCGTTATGCCGCCTTGCGAGTGTTGCATGCTTATTACGAATAGGGTTGCCCGTAATGTTAATGTTATAATGTTGTACGAATATCAACCGACTGTTACATTTCAGATTTACTTATTATTTTAGTGACAAACAAGTTATTTGTTTGTAATAAATTGGCAGAATTTATATATAGCTATGAAATTATATTACTAGTAGTAAATGTGCAGATTAGTTGTATGAAAATGTACATATGAAAAAAAAATTGCAATTCGTACTTAAGAAATTTCACGTTAGGTGTACTTGTTTTTTTTTTGTTAGAACTTTTTGCATGGTTTACAACCCTAACCCGCGGCATGCAAATGGTTTTGTATAACTCGATACGCGGGCCCATCTGTCAGGCTTTGTAGTCATATTAACTGACAAGTGGTAAGCCTTATGCGATCTCCGCACTTGCAGGAAGAGGATATACGTCATACTCACGATTTATTACTAACGTGCTGTAAATTGTTAAATTAGATGCAGCAATACGCATATTAATTTATTGAATAGCAAATTCTCTACCGACCACGATCGTAAATTATTATTGTCGAGGATTTGCATTAACTTGTAGACTTTTTATTATTTCTTATTTCAGGTCAGATGACTGATGAATATTTTTGAAAAAAAAATTCTCTTTGTAAAAATACGTATGGTAAAACAGAAGACCATGCCGAAAATATCTTACTGAAATTAGGTATAGACGACATAGTCTTAAAGAACACATAGACTAATTAAGTATTTATAATACTGCACAGACGGAGTCGCGGACGAGGGCTAGTTCAATAATAAATACTAAAATTACTTGAATAGGTGTTAAGATGTAATATAGAAATTAATAGCTCCTTTCCATTTAGCTAAGTGGAAATAGATGCTAAAATATATGCATTATAAGTGCGGATAAAATGTCTGTGAACTCATCGAAAGTGGAGTGTAGGACACTTGCGCTCGAGACGTGAGCCTTCAAATGTCAAGAAGTGACTCTCGCCAAACCACAGACTCAACAACACACATGTCTGAAACTGCACTACTAAAACTTTACCGTGTTCTGCCGGAATGCCTGTATAAAAATTGGTGTCTCCGTTTTTTAAAGAAAATAAAAGCAACTTTATTAATTTACGGCAGTATTAACGACTAAAGTATATTTCTCTCACATAAATAAAAAAAAAACAATTGTCTATGCGAATTATTTTACTTTATCTTTTGAATTTGAGCAAAAAGGTTATAATTTTAAGTTAATTTGTCGTCGTTATAAAGTTTTATAAAAAAAAAACGTGGAGTATAAAGGTCCCAAAGATGTCTTAACTTTAAGGATGTGTGTCGTTATCGTTAGATAGAGTATCCTGTTTGTGCACTTTCCCAGCCCACCTATCTATCACGGCTGTCAGGACTCACAGCCATAGATAACGGATGTCCTGACAACACGCTCCTTAAACTTTTAGATTATACCTATACCAATATTATAAAGAGAAAAGATTTGTATTTTTGTATGTATTTAAATAACTCAAAAACTACTGAACCGATTTCTAAAATTTTTAAAACATATGATAGTTGAGTAACATAGGCAATGTATTTATTTCTTTATTTTACGCAGGCGAAGTCGCGGGCTACAGCTAGTAATATAACAAAATGGATTGTCTGCATGTAATATTGAACAAAAAATCATATTTCGTAAACAAGTATTTGTGTTTTCACCCGCGACTGTCCGCGTGGAATTTAAAACACAAACAAAAGTGTGCCTGGAAGAACACATAGGTTCTATCCTTTACATCTATGGCAAATTTCATCGAGATCCGTTTAGCAGTTTAGGCTACAAACTCGAACAAACATCCATCCATCCATCTAACCTTTCTTTATACTTGATTTTAGTACACAAGCGTTTGACGATAAGGTTCATAGTAGAAAGAAATATCTTTAAAAATACTGCGGTTAACCTCGTGTATGTAATTTAATTACATAGTAACATGTGTAATTAATACGTGTTCAATATTTGTATTGAATCTGTGCCACTATATCGTATACAAACAGTAGCCCACGCGGCGGCCATCTTGTTCATTAGTTTGACATAACATTGAAGATTTTGATTTTGAAATATTTTTATTGTTTGACCTTTACTAATTTCCGTTTAATTTAGTCTACAGCCCACGTAATGGTTTTATAATTTGGATCGTAGATTTATTGCCAATAAAGTTACCAATGCCTAACGCCTTAAAAGAATCACAGCCTACTAACGATGCCCGAGTTCAAACTCAATTTATTTTTTTAAATAAAATTAGCTTTTATTTTTTTAATGAATTCGATTTTTAAAATTGAAATTATTTTTTTTAATGGATTCGCGGCTTTCTACTTCATCGGTTTTAGCAATTCTTTTATTACGTATTTCAAACTAGTTGTAAAGGATTTTTCGGTTATTCACCTCAAAACATAGTGACACTTGTTTATTACAAAACTTTATTTAGCCGAAAGTTGCTTTCGAAGTTTGTCCGTTCAATTACTAAGCGATCTCGCACGTGTGTTTAGCGTATCATTCCCGGAATATCGGCTCTCACCAAATCCCAATAGTATGACATACAGTTTGCTCAGTGGGCGGACTGGTTGACAAATGACAGGCGACAGTGTGTCGGGTAAACACTACAGGTCGATGACCCCGCGCTCATATTTATTGATTAGGTACCGCGTGATTACTAAAATGTCACTTCACACCCCAGGGATTCGGTCACACGTTTCAATAGTTTCGATTGGCATACTGCACTTAACATTACATAGATTTAAATTATATGCGATCGAGTTTTTATGATTTCATAGCTTACTTACGATGGGGACATAAACCAGTAAGTGTTAAGAATCAATGTGGATGGCTACAAAGGAAGAGGAAGGCCGAAGAAAGTATGGATGGATTGTGAAAGAGGATATGCTTAAGAAAAGAGTAGATTCCGATATGACGGCTGATAGAGATGTATGGAAGAGCAGCACATACTGTGCCGACCCTCCATAAGAGATAAGGGCAAGTTGATTATGATGATTGGAAAACTGTTTAGACTTCAATTCTGAAAAAACGAACACTTTTGGGGGGTAAGATTTTGATATGTTTACTTTAAGTCAGAAACCAACAGTTTATATTATCATTGTTCAAAGACATATGAAAAACAATTCGAAATACATTTTGAATCTTTACAAAAAACCTTAACATCCTTGGCAAATATCTCCATACGAAATACGATTAGGCGTCCATTATTCAGGCTTTCATACGAACCCTTTCAATCGAGTTAGTTGAATGGTACATCGGCTATGTCAGAACCTTTTATGTCGCATTCCATAACCACTTATTCTGTAATTAGGCCCTCGAATTACGCGGGAAACAGGATGCCACAGACAATGAATGTAGGCGTTCCTTTTTTTGCAGCGAGAGAAAAGGATTCGGCAATTAGGTATACTGCCACAATATTATTTAATAATTAGCAATAAAAAAAATATTTTTATTTGTTTGATGCATTCCATATAGAGCTTCTTGACCTCAATAAAAATAGACGTACGTTAGTTTACCTGCTTGCGAGCAAAGGTCATAAACGTGGCGTTGTTATAGTCGATTGAGTTATACTTCTTTAATAGACAGATTAGCTTACTACTTAAAATAGGGGTGTCCCTAGTTATGTAAAGCAATCGTTATTCATTTAATGTTTCCTATATTTTATTACAGAGGTGTGTCCAAAGTGAAACGTAAAGTTTTTTACTAAATTCGCTAAAGTAGCTAACGGATACATGGCCATGCATCTGTAGTAAGTCGAAAGAAGCCGTAAGGATAGAGACTAATGATTGATTATAATTTTACTTATTGTTTGAAAAAATTCATTCCATTCTCCTTGAGACAATGTTTGATTTTGTCTGTTTGTGGCAACCCTGCTGCAGGATACATTTCGTTGTATACACGTGTTACGTGGGTTGACATAACAATTTGGTAAATTACTTGGTTTGCGAGCACGACCTCGAATCGCGGCCCACTAGACTATCATATTTACGATCAATATTATAGCAATATTTCCTGGAAAATTATCTATAAATAGTGCGGTTTTTTATCTACGTACTGCGAACACTTGTAAAAAAATACTTTTTAAATAATTATATTGTCTTAGATTCTTTCAGACCATTTCGATTCCGGATAAAGTCTTATCAAAAACTGCCTTCTCATTTATAAGGAGCGTTTTAATAATATGGTCCTTCGAGCCGGATTCGGAACGCGATCTCAAGACTGGCTTTCGTTAATCTTGTAGTGCCTAAAACACACGTTAGATGTTGATTTTAGACCTGCTGTCCTCTATATTCTTACATCTGCTGTGACAAGTTGAGTCATATATTGCAGCAATTGTTTTATTTGCAGAGAAAATCACATTGTTAATTGTAATCTGTTTGAATCATCGCTGTTGTTAATCAATACAATGTGTCCGATCAGATTAAATGAGTTCATGTATTCGGCGAATTCTCTTTAACCCTCGAACTCGGATGCATTGATTATAAAATTTAGTAGAAATCTTTCTAAAGTAGGATTTTTATATATTACCTCTTTCCTTTTAAACTTTACTTTGTATAATTTAACGGTCTTTTTCTTTTGTTTACAATTAAGAAAATTTTGTATAAAATCTGTTCTTATTCAAAATTGTTTAGTCTACTGAAATGTTAGATTGCCATGTTTGAGTCACGGTAGCCATGAACCAAGCTTATGAGTTTATTGAAGATCCGGCTTGTTCACCAGAAACTATAGTTCTATTATCAGCTAATTAGGTAAACATAGTAAAAGTTTCGGTGCAAAAAGTGAGGAGATTCATAAAAAAAAATTCTTAGATGTTTGGTAGCGGGAGTAACTTTGCATACTCTTTACATCACGTGTTAATTTTATTTTTTTTTAAATGTTATTGAAGCAACTACTAAGTTATACATACCTTAATGTGAATCAGCTAATGCGAAAGTTGACTGTAATACAATAATTCGAATCTTTTCTTTAGACAGTATGTTCAAATTACGAAGCTGTGGTGCGCCTGGTTCCTAAACTAGAGTCAAAACCCGTATTGTAGAAACCATGGATTTCCGTCATTATGTCTAGATGGTGTATATCTTTCACCTTTAGTTCATCAATTTGATGCAATTAAAGGATTTAATTCTCAGTCGGACATTCCAGTGTCGGGACAGGTGGCGACTTGTTGCCCCGGACCGGTCGTGCCGCGCCCAGCGATATCCGTCTGCCGGTGCCGGTTTGAAAAACAACTGCATTCACCATATTTAGCAACTTTTGTCAACCGATGCCAATTATGTAAAAGACGACTAACGAATTCGTATGGCAAACCTAATTATCTTAATTAACTTTGTCTTTTGTTTTTTCTGGAGCACAAATGTCAAACGTCGGCCATGACACCTAACCTCTCATATTCGATGTCTGATCTCGGCGCGTCACGTTTATTGGCGGGCTATCGATTTCATTCTGCATTATTCAATGAATGCCGCCGACCTATTTTCTATTCGTGTCTCATTTGATATACGTTTACATTTCCATAGATCTTTTTCTATGACCGTTTTCCAAATGTGTTATTTTAGGAACATAGGTCAATGTAACAGTTTTAGGCCTAATTAGTAAATGTTTTAGAAATATCAGTGTTTTAGTACTTTTCTTAGTTCCGCCTTAGTGAATTGTTTTGAGAGAATTTTATTGTCTTTCTTTAGTTATGGTTAAAAAGTTTAACATGAACATCATGTATAATCGTATATTTGGTACGTGCTGTTATTTCGGTTTGTCATCTTAAAAGGAGTAAATATTTAAGTACGTACCAATTAAGGTAAGCAAGAGGTGATCATTAAAGTCTCAACCGATATTGCCGACGAGTACCGGTTTTCGGACCAACTGAGAACCGTTTTTATCTCGTTTCGAATTTCAATACAAT
>NW_013525024.1:2630526-2632526 GCF_000836215.1 Papilio polytes | reverse complement strand
TCATAACACAATCGCTAACGTATAATTGGTAATGAAAGTTAATGAAGACATTTTGCGATGCATTTTAAAACGCATCGATGTGTATTACGTTTGGTTACAGCATAAGATATGAGCAGACGTTGCCGATTCGATTTCTCGTGAAGAAAATGAAGCGCGATTCAATCGACCATAGACAAATAGGGTTGCTAACTTAATATTTAAATAATGAAGATTATTTTTAAATCTAATTACTAATTGTCAATCATTGAACAATTTTTTACAGATGCTTTCTTATGGTTAAATTAAACGAAATAAAATAATAATTATCTCTCAAATTTGAGTGTTATAGTTAACTAAGGTTTGTTTTTGTTTGTGTTTGTCATTATGTTAAATATATTTTAAAAGGTGAGTCCATCGTGTATCCTGGTATTGGCAGCCCTGTGTCTCAGTCCAGGCTTGAGAATTCGAGATCAAGTTATGACGTGGCGAAAACAAAACGAGTTAGTATCGATGGCGTGCATACCGCGGCCGCGGCCCGCTCCGGAATGCGCGCCCCTAATCATTGTAATCTCGATTTAGTGGACGATTCGTCATCGACCGATTTACTTAATGGAATATAAGCGTGTGAATCGACCCGACCGCTCTGACTACTCCAATGGGAATTTGTCTAGTTAATACGTTTTCTATTTTGATGCCGCAATCAATTTGATGCTTTTAAATAGAATTTTAAAGCATGTCCAAATAACAGAGAACATCCCATATAACAAATTAATAATCGCCTTGATTTGTTATTGTCACAATTTTCTATCTAACACGATATCTGTGAATAATAGCATATAATAGCAAACTAAATTTTGGCATAAATGTTTGAAGTAGATAATACTATACTCTACTTTTTATAGTAAATAATAGTCAATAATCTTTAGTAACTGTAGAATTGCAAATCAAACTACAACTCATTTGATCTGAATATCTTTAAGATAGGTAATATTTTGGAAATGTGGAGAGGGAGCCGGGGGCGGCCGCATGGGAGCGGAATGCAGTCCGTCCTGTCCGAGCGGCGGGAAGGGAGGGGACGGCAGGGGCAGGGGACCTCCACGGCCCCAGACCTATAAACTGCGACTGAGTTAACGCGCCCCGTAATTATGAAGCCCTGGAGAGGAACGGACGATCACCCCGTAACGCCGCTTTTAATGATTCGCGAATATGCACGTTTGCTGTTTTACACGGCTTTACACGTGTTTTTTTTACATACTTTGCATTCGGTTCGTCTACAGAAACAAAATTAAATTGCATATGTGTTTGTGCAAATTCATTGAGATCTTCAGAACCAACGTAGAATTATATTATTTAATGTTGAATTACAAGCTGATTGTTGCGGATGTCCATGGGCGTCGTTGACCACCTTGGTGTTCAAGCCGCTCGTTTGCCCCCTTTTAAAAAAATTCCAATATGTTTTAAAATATTAATTGAGCCGACCGACGTTAGTTTTATTACTATAATAATAAAATCCTGATTGTAATCTACAATATTTTTATGTCGTAAAGCGTCTGGAATAATAAGTATCTTTGAGT
Source organism: Papilio polytes (assembly GCF_000836215.1). Classification (NCBI taxonomy): domain Eukaryota; kingdom Metazoa; phylum Arthropoda; class Insecta; order Lepidoptera; family Papilionidae; genus Papilio; species Papilio polytes. Next base: position 2,630,973 of record NW_013525024.1, on the reverse strand, counting down.
TCTATTTAAAATAAAAACAAACTCTTAACTTAGCATATCGGGTTTAAGAAAAACTGTCGAATGTTTTGCCTGATAGCCTAACTAGTTCCGTCTAATTTTAGGGCTGTCAATGAATCAAAATTGTTACAATATTAGATTGCATTTGAGTAATGAACAAACCTATCACAGACACATTAATAACGAATGCACCTTGCTTTTTGTTGATGTTACTAACTTATATTTATTATGGTTGTAAAAAAATCAAACTACCTGACAACCGTAACCTACATTTCTGTACATTACGATTCCGTTTAGATTATTTTACTATATGTTATTATGTATTAATGTTCTGGCAACCCTAGCTTACATTAAGCGCGACCGGTTCTGTCGCCAATTCGTTTATCTACGTTTAATTTGCGTTTTTGCACCTGCAGTGCGGTGCAATGAACTATGACTCAGTACACCTTG
>NW_013525024.1:2618833-2630490 GCF_000836215.1 Papilio polytes | reverse complement strand
CCAAAAAGTAATTTTATATGCAACAAGAACAGCTGTTTTAGAACAGTCTTTGCTTCTTACATCACGCGAACTGTTCGTGTACAGCTGCCCTAAAGAGCTCTTAAAAATAACTCAAAATGTCTTTATACTAGTTTATTTATCTAAAAATTAACAATTTCCTTTACTATTCGACGTTGGTGGCTCGCCTAAGTCAATAAACACAAAAACATCGTATTTAAAGTAATTGTCTTCGTAAACGCAGCGTCCGAACACATGCGATGGTATCTTTGTAATTGAAACTGTTATGGGGAATCGGTGGGGATGAATATCATGCCGAGTTATGAATGAAGCCGTAGACCGCCGGCGGCGCGGGAGGCGCGGGGACAGTCACCAGGGGCCTATCGGAATTCCAAAAACCCGAGTGGGCGACCACAAAAACTAGTCGATCCGGCACTATACACGATTTCACCCAACATTTTACTTAACGCGCCGTCTCTTAACGAAATATGACAAACATTTGCCCAACGTAATTCATTTTTTAATATGACACGTTTGTCAAACGTTTGGCCAGACGGAAAGTGAGTACAGTCGCGTTCCGGCTCGTTAAAATACCAGTATAATTAGAATTGGTTTAGTTACCATAACAATATAGTCGGTACTGGAATGCCGTCTGGCGCCGAAAAGCATCACTTCAACATTAGATATGGTCTGTGTGTCCACTATCGAAACATGCACGAAATATTGCTATCTCTCTTCTTTGTATAAGAAAGAGATAACATCATATAACAGGTGTAAGGAGAGAGAACTATTGGTAAACAACATTACAGATTCTCCTTTTCAATTCTGTTTACAAATATTTATAAAACATATAACCAGCCTTAATATTTAAATCCTTTATATTTGTATTCTAAAATGGTCTTAGCTCTATTTCAAATTTCTATCACATTTAATTTTAAAATAGTTTAATCGGAACTCATTCCTTATTTAAAATTTAATCACATAGTCCTATTTGATCGGTTATTTTATATATTGGTTTGCTTTTATAAAGTTCGAACCTATAATGGGATATTCATCTTTCCAAAAAAAATAAATAAACTTCCACAAAACTCCAGATGTTGCTACATATATCACTCAGTACCATATACCAGTGTTGACATATTCCACGACATCTACCCTAATTCTAAGAGAAAACATCAGGATGAATACCATAAATATCTTTTTAAAATATGAGCTTACATCATATTTCACAGTTGTTACTGCTAATAATGTTTTTAATTTTTTTTTCTTAATTAACATTACTGTTAAAGATGGGAGTTACTCAAGCATGATCTGTCGTATGCGAAGTCGTCATTGTTGCATTCGTTACAAAATTTCTTCGTGAAAGGCGTACACTAGAAGCTGGGAACGTTTTGTGTGAAAAATGACACAATACACAAATTCGTGGCCGGGACTCAAGCTTGCACCGGTAATAAAAACCTACCTGCCCAATGTAGATGTTATCTCGCTCGGTCAAAGGCGCCGGCCGTCTTCTCTAACATATCATGCACACACAATTATCTACCTTATGTAATAGGCAATAGAGTTGCTTATTAAATGACTGACAAGTTTCTAAACAGACACGTAACGGTGTGGTACAAACACTTTTGTTAGATTGTAAGTTTTTTTTCATTGTCGGGCTATAGACACATTAGTCATAAACACTTTTCTGTATGCACTACAATATGACACAATGGGATACTTTAAGACAACGGCGATAAGCGCTACAAATTAAATTATAAATCTTTCTAGACACCTTAAGCAACCTAATCCATATGTTATTTTTATTAACTAAGAATATTGAACCAAAAATAATAATAAAAAAATTCTAATGTAGTGTTAAGAACAAAATTAGTACCGTGCTGTAGAATTGGCGCAACTCTAGATTATCGGCATAAACGTCACGTCCCTAGCTGACAGCTGTCAATGTCACTAGAAGTATGAATAGATTGGCGCGTAACGTGAGTCTTGTCGAGAAGTATTGCTCTGAGTTTAAAGCGACAGTATCAATTAAATAAGTTGCCTAAAAGTAGGATATTCCAATCGATTACCTCAGAGATTGTCGACTTTAACTGGTACCCAAATTTATTTAACTTTATAACTGCCTAGAAAATAAAAGTACAAAGTTTGATGGCCAGTTTGTCGAGGCGTAATTCACATGACTATTATGTAATAAAAAATCTAAAAATATGTTTTTATTGTAGTCTGTGGAAACTTGCTTAAATTGCGAACGATGCGGCGCCGACTAGAAACGAGCTTGTCAGTAGTTTTATAACTGCGTGTGCAATAAAATGCAGTTACAAATCTTTGTACATTAAGCCGATATTCTACATTGCATTATTTTACATCTGACAGTTGACGGCCAGTAATTAAGTTAACGTTCACATCTGTTAGTGCAAAAATAACAGATAATATAAACGGCTTGTCACATGACCACAAACAAAAGCATAACATCATTAGTTCACATAATTTTTGAAAATGGAACGCATTTGTGTACATCTCACATCCGTTGAATTAATTTATGATGAGCAATTAACGGTTACGATGCGTTCCGATACGCCGAACACGATTTCAATTTTGTCGAGCGGGTGTCAGTTGTAAAAGTTGCCAGATACATTGCCTTTGTCCTTCCGAGCGAGTCGAATAAAGATCGGGGGAATGCGGGCTTTGCGTCAATTAACGAAGATATTAAACGTAGGTAGGAACGAGTTGTGTAAAAATAAACGATGCAGCTGCATTCGGAGTTATCGGAATTAGAAAAAAAACTGTTTAGATTGTGGTGCGCTTCAACAAGCGTATATTTTCTATAAGTACTGTTTTCTCTAAATATTTGTACTGAAGAAAATCATTTATTTAACTGAAACACGGTCTAAACTGGTTAGGAAATAGTCAATGTATTTTAATTTAAGTTTACTTTTTAAAAATCGAATCATAGGTATATTTTGATGTTTGCTTTTTACCCAGTTTGGTAATTATTGTTTTTTACGTTGTTAACAACAATCAGTTCTATATATCAAGCTCCTAAGCAACTAAAGATATTGCATGTCGAAGGATGTTTGAGATCGGTTTGCGGTCAACGATTGTCGTATTAAATTCTAACTTTTAAAAATGTTACGTGTATTATCGGTATCTTCTAAAAATTATTATTTACACTAAAATTAGGTTAGTTATTATTATTTACGAATAGTTTATAGATAAACTTTTGAACTTGCAAATGCGATTAAAGTATATTAAGCTGTAGACGCTTACTCCATTAGCGGGTAGTCATAAAATATTTACGATTAGAGTGGATATTGATTCGTACAGAATATTTCTCTCGTATGTAGTTATGATATGTGGGCGCCGCGGCGTCGGCTGCCGGCCGCGCAATGACCAGCCGACCCATATCGCTAGGCTATTTACAGCACGACTGCTGCACCCTGACATCACTAGGGTAAACTATAGTCTGCCAAACTTATTTGACCCGGTAACAAGTAAAATTAAATAAAAATGATATAGAGAAACTGTAAATGTCTAATGCTGGGTTGCTGAACTCAAGTTACGTAGTTCGGTAATGCAAATCAAAAAGACTAACGAATGCTTAAAAGTAGCTGGGAAACCGGCCATCAGTGTCATAAGATTAATGTCGGGCTGTATTTGTGTGATTAACGTCTTAGGGCCAGTCCCACAATTCTTGTGAATTATCATATAACAACCCAACGTATAAAATGATGGGAAGTATTTCGGTACTCTATCAGACAGTGACGTCAATTTTAAACTATCTAAGCCCCTATCAGCCAAAGGTGGGAAAGGCCCATTTTGCAAAAATTCTCAAACTAAATCTATACTTAATGTCTACATGTTGAAGCGGAGTGCGGCAGTTGCCATGGCAACGAGATGTTAATATTCTTACTTGTCATTTATAGTTACTTGAATCATATTATTGATGACGTAGAAATATTAAGTGTAACATGACTAGCGCATAGCTTAAGATGACCCGCATAGCTTCGTCATTTGCAAGGAATTCTGTCACTTGATACTTGTCGGTAAATGCTCTACAACAAAGTTGAACAAAGGCGAACAAATCGAAATTATGCACTTTATATTCTGACACTGCATCTCAAGTTGATTACCATTCTCTGTTTATATGTCGATGCGATATTGTTTTCTGTATTCGAAGACATCGATGATCAAGAAATAATACTTTGAAGTGCTAAATAATTTCAAACAATAATTGCTTGGAACACGTTTTTAAATGTAAAAACATATCGACTAAGGAATTCAAAATAGACTGGACGTATATAACCTGATAAAAAAAATAACTTAAGAGATAAAAAATGCAATATAAAAGTCCAAGTGGCAAATACCTTTGGGTAGTTAATAATATAATTTGTCCAGATAATTGTCTACATCTCGATAGTCCGGGATACTAATAATTGCCTACGATCAAGTTACCCGCACAATTTAATAGACACAGCACCGGTTTGACCAACGAGTTGACAACGACCACAATTTAAAGTAGACGGTTAATAGCGTATGCATATGCAATATTAATAACCGCTATAATTTGATGGTAAATATAGCTGTGTTATTTTAATTACGTACCTTGATCGTTTACTCAGAGAATAGGTGGTTAGATAAACTAGCGACGGATATCTAACTCAGAGACGTTAAATTTAAGAGAGACCCTTCTAAATTTACATTACATTAAATATCTTTTTTTTTATAACATAAGGTGGCAAACGAGCAAACGGCCACCTGAATCCGCCTAAATGGCGAAGCGACTGCTGCCCATAGACATCCGCAATTGCAGATGCGTTGCCTACCCCTACCCGACAGCGGAGAAGACGCACATGAAGAGAATATCTCCCCTTCCTAGGTATCTCCTCCGTCAAATCCACTTCCCCTTCACATCCTCTCCTTATGAGAAAAAGGTGGTAAAGAGAAAGGGACTTAAATTAGGCCTCCGGCACCACACTCATCGGACGAAACCCGAAATTGCTACCATTTCACGCCTGTCTTCCTTGTGGTCGTGGTATTACACCGGGCGTGCCGGCCTATTCGTGCTAAGATATTAAAGCGGGCACTACCACTGTCAAATATCGTGTGGCTAAAGATATTTCTACAGTTATAATGTCTTTGATTTAAGACACACAAAAGTAACTAATTTAATCTTGTTTGAATTGACGTTTATTTACGTAAAGCCAATACATATCTTAGCCAAGAAATATCTTTTTTCTTATTAAGTCAAAGTTTTGCTTAGATTTATCGAGGGCACTTTCACTATTAAAAACAGCTCTGTTAAACTTGTTGGAAAATCGTTTTCATTTCAATATTCCGTTGAAATGTTTACTCGATTTGCCAGAGGAAGCGGAATGAATTTCCTGTTTAGATCCGATAAAACCTTTTGAAGATTCCGCTCTGATGACTTTTATTAATCCACTCTATGTTAAAAACAACTCTGCTAATAAATCTATAACATACAGATAAGTCATGTTTCTAACTTCAAAGTAATATTATTTAAATTACCTAAGGTTTCTAGGCAAAATACACGTATTTAGTACAGTCAGCTGCATAAATATGACTGCACTGTAGCTTTCTCTCGCGTCTCCATCAGCGTGGAATTAAAAAAAATAAAAGCATATACCCTGTCTTCTTCCAGAGTACATCTATGCCAAATTTCAACGAAATCCATTTAGTAGTTTAGGCTACAAAGTCTAACAAACATCCATCCATCCTAACCTTTGCATCTATAGTATTAGTAAGATTTACAAAATTTAGAACTTGCAGTATTTGCAATTAAAAGTTTTACAGATGTAAACAATAAATACGATTTTTATAATTTGCGGACGAAGCCGCATGGGAACAGCTAGTCTATAATAAAGCACAGCAACCCCTGAACAAACAAATAAGAGATTTGTATGGTATAAGAGAATGTTTAATACAGTGTAACAATACCGCTCAGTGATCTTCAAAGGCGGCGGATATCGGCCGACCTACTGACCAGTAGTTAGATAATTTTGACAGCATCTGGTTTTGCGCTTGCCAAGAAATAACTCTGATGTTATTTTCATAATTTCGTTCAAATGTTTGATCAAATGTTTGCCAAATGTTACTTTAAATAAAGTCTCGTATTTGTTAATAATAATAAAGATATTTACGTTATTTTTATATTAATGTCAAAGTTTATAGATTCATATATATTTTTTTAATTTTAAAAGTGTGTATGAAATATTAGGACCATAAAATAACAACTTGTGTATAATTGGTTAAAAGTTTTCCATTGCATTGTTATTTTGCTTGCGCTATTAAAATAAATATTTTTTAGTCTCGATGGTAATTGTACATGGTTTTAAATTAAATACTGAAACAGCGGTTTTGTTTAATGTAGGTCATTTAAAAGTGAAAATAATTGACATTGCAAGTCGTATTTACTTATTTAAACAGCTGAATAAATAATTTTTATAAAAGAAACTATGCAGTAAGCATAGTTACATTTTCGAGGTATATTTTTAGAAACTACTGTCAATCGTAACACTTAGAACATAGTCTTTTTTTATAATATAAGGTGGCAAACAAGCAAGCCGCACCTGAATCCACCGAAATGGAAAGCGAACGCTGCCCATAAACATCCGCAATTGCAGATGCATTGCCCACCCTTCATTGACGGAGGAGGATCATTGACATAAAGAGGACATTTTCCCTTCCAATGCGTTTCCTCTTAAGAAAAGGGTAGAAAGGGAAATGGACTAAAATTAGGCCTCCGGCACCACACTCATCAGATGAACCGCGGAATTACTTCCACTTCACGCCACGTGGTCGTGGTATTACACCGGGCGAGCCGACCCATTCGTGCGAAGATGTTAAAGCGGGCTCTACCACTGTTAAAAAGTCTGGAAGAACATATAGGCTACTTACTTTTGTTTTTGTTTTTTTTTTTTTTAATTCCACGCGGCGAAGTTAGTCTGACATTTTCTAATTTTCCATTGACCTTTTTACTCTACATAAAATGCACAAACTAACCAATCGCTGTCGAATCTAATACTGATCCTATCAGTAAACTGTTCTCTGATTCACATCAGTCCGTCAATGACTGCGGTGATGTCAGTTTGTTATGATAACAGTACGTTCCATAAATGATTGGGGTTGCCGAGCACAATAGACGTAAACAATGGTATACTCCGCGCTTCATCCTTACTACTCTGAAGTTGGCAACAAGCATACTACAACAGAAATGATACGATGTTGAATAATTTTTACATACGGTCATACTTTACTAATATTATAAATGCGAACGTTTAGATAGATGGATGTTTCTTGGAGTTTGTAGCCTAAACTGCTGACAGAGCCAATAACATTAGCATAGATAAACACGACAGTCTAAAAGACTGTAGGCACTATTGTTTTTTTTTATTTCCACGTTAATTAGAAAGTTATAAAACATTGTTCAGTTAGAAAACTAAAATACAGTAGTAGATGTACAGATGTAAATCACTCTCTACTACTCTATGATATCTCTGGTTTTGGTATTTGTCTTGTACACGATGTGAAAACAGCTAACTTCGTTCGATAAAAGATTTGTGGCACGTACTATAATTCCTTGTAATCGATTGGGTTCCGGATTACAGCAGACGTATACAATGTGGTATATCGTTTAACGCGAGACTTATTTCTGTAAACATTGTACGACTTCCACGTCTGACCACCCAATGAAACGTTTCCTTAATTCCACACACGTCCGGGATTTACTTTACGAATTATTTATATTGCTACTGTAATTGTTTTGGAACTAATCAGCAGTTTTAATTAATATCAATCAACTAAATATATCAGCAAATAGAGAGTTCGTACTATAGAATTTGCATAGGAAAGTTTTTTAATTTTTTACTTATAAGGAATACCTTATGCGATTATCAGTTACTAGCTTTCGTCCGCGACTTCGTTCGCGTGGAATAAAAAAAGCAAAAGTAAGTAGCCTATGTTTTTCCAGACTATCCTCTACACCTATGCAAAATTTCATCGAGAAGTGTTCAGCCGTTTAGGCTACAAACATCCATCTATCCATCTAAACTTTCGCATTTATAATACTAGTAAGATTGTAGTACTTCTTGCAGTCTGTCAGTTTATTAAATCGTTTTTATATTGAATTCGATATAAAATAATTAATTAGAAGTTTGTGTCAATTAAATTCAATAAAGCAACGCATCAATTTGCGTATCGACTGGTAATCGTATTAGAAACTTGAAGTGCTCACTTAAAGTTTCAAGTTCATTGAATAATAAACGTTATTTCTATACAGATAAGGTTATTATTACAACTGTTTTGTATAATCAATGAAGTTAAAGATATCGATAGAATCGTTCCCTATTTATAGATACAGATATGATATCGATACGCGTTAGTAATTCATTGTAATATCGTAGTAGGCCTGAATTATTTTATCGATTTCGATACCAACACGTGAGTGACTGGTCTGTTTATTTGGATTATTTTCGTATCAAGTTAAGAATTGGATTTATCAAATTAGAATTAAATTACAATCAAATGGCTTATTTTGTTCGATTATTTTTCCATTTCTGATTTTATTTGATTAACTTGGAAATGGCTAAATTAATTGATAACAAGAGTTTGTTTATGACAGAATTAATACTTATGTTTTCACTATCCAAAACTCTGAACTATTTATGTTTTTTTAAGTCATGTTTTTGGACAGTGGAAACTGTAACGGATGTAAGATTCACCTGTCGCTTGTATACCGTATCTTAACATCAAAAGTTTCGTTATTTAAAACGTTGAACGCACCTGCAGGGTGACGATGAATGTCGACCATTAGCATCCTATGTACCGCCCTCTGGTGGCAGGTGTGGATACAGGTAACTAGAATGAGTATAATACATTTCTAGTATGATTTGCAGACTGAAGGCCAAATTCTTATCTACAGTGTCACTTTATTGTTCCTAATTGGTCTACTGAATCTACACTTAGCTACTAGCAGACCATGGGTAAGTCCACGGGTAAGATCCAATGAGGTGGACTGACTTTATTGGAACAGCTGTGGACATCCTTTAGCAGCGATATGCAAGGCAGTGATCAGGGAGAAGTGGATTAGACGAAGAGAAAAACAACGATACAATTTCGCGGGGGAAAGTGGTTTGAACATGTCAATTACAATATTTCAATTCTTTGTAAATGTCAGTTACTATTTTCGATTTATTCGCACGTGAACTTTTTAAATAACATTTCGATTCATGCAGTCAATTTACCTGGCAATGGCAATAAATTACCACGATGACAGCTCTGTCGGAAGCGCTTTGTTTATCTGTTCATTTAATAAATTGACTTTTGTTTTTATCAGCGCTGACTTTAAATAAAAACATTGTATTATATTTTTCTACTTTGGACTGTGGTTTTGTTGTGGTAACAATTTTAAATGAGCGAGTTGAATAATTGATGTTAAATGTTGCCATTTTTTAAAAGGTGTTCCTATCTTGGCACCTTTTACACTTTTTCTATAAAGGTATAGATTTAACGATCGCTATCGTATCAGTGTGACATCGGTTACACTCCATTGCGTTTTATGTTCATCTATGGTTATTTAGGGACTATATGAGAGCAGCGATGGGTATCGTACGTGCGCGACAGTGGACATCTCGTGATTTATTATACGGCGCTCGGTGGCGCCGGCCCGCATTCTTATTCTGGTCTTAACTTGACGTTCATTTTATTTTTCAATTTGCTGGTTCGTTTGGTGCCAATTATCGTCACCAGTCCTCGTTATACGTTGCTGTGGTGACTTACGATGAATTCTAGCGTCTTGTATAAAAATACCGATGCGTTTTCCTGTGACAATTAAATTAATTAGCTTGTTCCGTTTCGAAAGTTTTTTTATACTTTTAATTATTTAGAGATGTTTTTAATTTCAAAGGCGTATGGGTTTTAGTTAACTATAGATTAAATTTTATATTGTTTATTATGATGTGTTTTCGTTTTCACAATTTACAAAGATCGAAAATATCAAACTGGTTTGTTGGAATAGAGAAATTAACCAAGTTATGTTAGTGAAGTTTTAAGTTTAAAGGAATATTCAATAGACGCATAATGTCAGTCAAATTCATGTTTGAGCAAGTGTCGCCATCCGTTGTAACAGTTGGAGATACACTAAATACGCTCGCTAGGGCTGCCACAAATACGTCCATTAAAATATCAACTATTGCTAGATATAAGTTTTTTGTTCTGCCAATATGGAAGCGTTATGTTGTTTTATAGTTTTTAAAGGTACAAATAATTATATTTTACGTTAGTTCAATCAACCAGGTAGCTTAAAGTTTAGTTCCACTTAATACCTTACTAAGAGACTCATGAGTCCTAGTAATTACTAAGAACGCATGACACATTGTATTAGTAAAACATGGCTTATGAAATGGCATGTATCAGTCGCGTGCGCAGTAGGAAAGTGAACTTGAATACATCGCTGATACATTACAAAAACAAATTCACTTTTTATTGCATTTTAAATGGATAAACAAACTGTTGAACACGTTGGCAATATATGGCATTGTTTAACAAAACGTGTTACACGGAATGGCTGAGTAAGAAAATTTAAATGTGACATTTTAGTTACAAATTGTAAGCAAATAAAACTCATGTTAAAATATGATAGTTGTATTATCAAACGTAACATATCGAAATACTTTAAACACATATTTAGAAAAAAAATAATGAAACGTCGCTTCTACATTTTAGTGACAGACTCATCAATTTTTCTGATTCAAGATTTTCTGACAATTTTCAGGAATCCTACAATTTAAATCTGGAATACTGATATAGTAATTATTTTTTTTAATACTCGATAATGAAACCCCGCCTTGTTATTTCAGTTTATTTAAAGGCGTTGAAAAGTTTGTTTAATCTCGTTTAATTTAAATAGGATTTCTTGTCAACTCGATATATCGAGGTTTACATATAGGGAAGTTTATGTTTCGATTCATCGGAAATTAAGGACTGTAACGATTGTCGTTAACAGCCTCATTAGGTAAGGAATATTACCGAGTTCCATGCATAAGACTGAAAGCCAATGACTTGTGAAGCTGTAAAAGTTCACAATCAACAAAAAGTCAGACAATATATCTTTTTATAAATTAGTATGAAAACGTCTGAAGGTGTAATTAAATTTCTCAGTGTTGCCAACCCTGACGTCGACTCTAATTACGTACCGATTCAATTAAGGAATGCGTTTGTTGGAATAAGTTGGTATGCCTCCGACCGCATCACGGGTGGCCCTACGCGGTTGTTACCTTTTAGTTGTAACAAGTTTTTGTCTCCTCGAAGACTTTTATCATTGACGTATTATCGACTGCTGTATAAGACAGTCGCCATTTTTGGTAACGTTTGTTAATGCAATGTTTTGTGCCTGATAAAAAAAATAATTACAGACACATTTACGGGGTAAATTTAATTTCGAGTTTAACCGCACCCACAGTCATGTAATGGTTACTTAATAGTTATTGCACTAAGGATTGTGTGAAGAAATTAAAAAATTGGAATGTTTAAACATTTGTAAGTCGAACGGAGTTTAGAAGTACCGCGTTGTTTGTGGATCGCGCGCCTCAAGACAATGCACCGCCAGACTAGATGCAGATTAGATAGCGTTATTGTACGAACAA
>NW_013525024.1:2560891-2618720 GCF_000836215.1 Papilio polytes | reverse complement strand
GACTACGTTGTACAGTCAAGCCCACACAAAATGTTTGTTGGTGTTGACTCAGTGGTGTACGCGACTGTACCGTACATCACAATAGGTATGTTTGTAACTAGAAATGCACAAAGTAGGGCTGTCGACGTCGCTCGGCACTCGAAAGTTTCTCAACCCTTGTGCGGTGCGGCTCCGCACGACAAACGCGCAGCTTCTATTTGCGGTGGATATTGACCGCGGCGCGCCGGCCCGACGTGTTTACATTGACGCTCTAAAGATAGTGCTGCCCCGTGCCACCGCACCAAATGTTAAATATAATCAGTGATTACATTGCCTTTTCATTATCTGTGGAATATTGTCGGCACCATAAATTTTGTACATGTAATTTTATTGGCAATTAATCTTTTAATGAACCCGTTTTTAACTTTGTATGGTTAATTTACATTTGCTAGATGATTTCATGCTTGATTGAAATTGAACACATAAACAATACAGACATAGTTATTAACGACTGTGATAATTTGTTTGTTAATTCTCTTGATTTTTCTCATTGAAAAAAAATACGAAATATCTAAAATGCCACAATGGCAAACATACTCAGTATAAATCTTTGATCCCACATATTATCCAGTTTTAAATTCTCGCGACAATAGTTTTCAATACAATAGCGTTTAGAAATATGGTCGTCCTTTCAAATATCGGCATACTCTCAAATTACTTAGCAATGAGCTAATAATACACTGCCATTCATCACCTCTGCTCGGGGCACCCGTCCCTTCCTGCGCCTTCCTGTTTAACAAATATTTTCTATCTACGTCTCCGTTATTGTTATTTCAGTTCATCCGTGAGGGTGGGCAAAGGCATTTGGATCATTCTGCCATAAATGTCACCTGAACAGTTTCACAAATACCATTTATTATTCAAAGAATACTCTGCTTTACATAGAAAAAATAATTTAAAAAAATGTAGCGTTTTAATTGAATAAAATTCATTCTCAATGTTAATTATTATTACATTTTGCATCTGTGACGTAAAAACGCTCATCCTTGTAAAAAGGCATTACCGTGCTTTAAATGCGCCCGGCTCTATTGTAGCGCGCACAATGGGCTTAAAAACAGAATGCTTTTTAAATCTGACAATGGCTCGTTGCAGAAGTGCAATATTAGCTATTATCTCGCATATGTTGTCAAGTGGACACTCATGTAGTAAAGTTTCATACAATACGTTCGATTGTATGCCTTACTGGTATTATTAAGACGTAATCTGACCGGGTGTGCGTCGACCTTAATCCTTACCTTATCCGATGCAAGTTTCGTAACGGCTGTACCAGATAAACATCTTTGCCTATTTTTTTTTAATTTTGGCAGCGATGAACGTTTTTTCAATGCAATATTACATTATTTTTTTTCTTTCTAAGGAGTGTAATAAATTTATTAATTTATTTTCCAATCTTTGTTACAGGTAAAAAGATGGCTCTCTTCAAGTGAAAAGTAAAGAATGTTAATAATTTAGGTACCAGTGTTTAAAATTCAAGGGCGGATCCAGCTTTGGCGCCAGGGGAGGTCACATAGTTGTGGTCAAGTCAAGAGCTTGGCAAAATATGTAAATATATTTTGTCAAGCTCTTAACCAACCAGCTCAGGTGGGGTTATGACACCCATGACACCCCCCCTGGATCCACCTGTGTGAAATTTGAGGTACACTAAACTAATACAAATATTGTTTGCAAAACTGTATTATATGATTAAAGGTTTATCAATTCATGATTTTTTAACTTATCACCAAACAACCAGATTATACTTCTGGGTCACGACTACATTTTAAACACAATTACACTATTTGTACGACCATATTTATATCGTAACGATACATTGCATCTAAAGTACCACCATTTAATTACAAATGTAATTACCACGGCGCCATGCAAACCTACTTTCGCGTTAATGAATTCCTTTTCGTCTCTCAAATCTACAAGGATGGTACTATGTACATCCTAGTGCACTACATATACGAGTAGTTCTTTGAAAGTATTCGAGTGCGGTGGTGTTTGCTATCTTCTTGCACGCAGGCTCTTTTATACACTTTCATTAGACGCAACGAGTTTTTGTTGCATCTGGAAAACGCCTTTCCCTTACTTCGTTATTTCGATCGTAACTCGATTGAAAGTCATCAACGGTTAACGTTTATTAGAAACCAGCTGTTCTCATGCGACTTCATCGGCATAAAATTATAAAAATTTCATTTTACTGTTCACATTTGTCAAATTATCAATTGCAAATGTCAAAATGACATGACATGATGTCAAACCATGACGACCTTGCTTCCTAAAAGTTGGCAACAACTTATGGTCTCTTTCCCACGTTGGGGTTTTAATCCAAAATATTTACCCCTAAGTTTAACGGCGTGAAAATATGTAGCCTAAAGCGTGACGTGAGTGTAGGGCTTTTTATTAAAAAAAGAGTTTTTCGAAAATATGCTGTAATTGCTGACATTTTAGGCAACAAAGTATGTGTTTACGCTTTATTATATTTGTGTATTATGACATTCAATTTTCATTATAGTAATCTAAAATACACTGATCAAGGTCGCCCTATTTTTCTCGTTACATTTAAATCTTATTTTACAGCAATAAAGTACGTCATATGTAGAATGTAAGCAAAGTTAGTACTGGTTTATGTAGGATGTGGCAATATGCGATCGTGAAATAAATGTTGCCATAAATCTAAAATATAACATCGTCTCGCAACATTCAAATGCAGCCTCGACGCACAAATATTTCTTACGTTATTATTAGATGAAAATTGCACAGAACACGTAGTTGTGCAAACCATTCATAGCTTACAAACTTATATTACTGTAGTTAACTGAAAAAATATTTTTAATTAATCTTAAAATATTGTTAGATAGGTAATTGAAACTAAAGGTTATCTTTCTCATTACGTTCCCATTAAAAAACTGAATCTGACACATATTAAGAACTTCAAAAAGAAAAAAACAAACATTCTGAAACGATATGTCTCCCGCATAGTACACGGTGTCAGATAGTGATGTGTCGTTGTCAGTTTCTTTACGTAAATAATTTGCATTCTCCAACATATTTCCAACAAGCTTTTTATGAACTCATTGAACCTTATTAGTTTTTTCCACTAGTTTGACTGCCGACTGCACTATAGAGACTGCAGAGTATGACTCCAATGTATAATCTGCACAAGTATACGTTGAATTCAACTAGTTGAATGAAAAAACGATCAACGGTTGATATGTTGAATCTCTAACGGTTAACTCAACTGGTTCGTTGAATTACCCATCACTAGACAGTTGAGTTCTCTCACTCGGGTCATGTACGTCGACGCCGTGGGTTTGTTTACGACAAGCCCCACGTTCGATTCTATAAGCGACGCTGTATAAGCAAAGCGGCTTCGGCACATACCGTAATGGGTTACTATATTTAATAACATTATTCCATACTGTATACTGTAAATTCATATAGAAACTAACGTCACTTACGTATAAAAGATTCAACAAGAAGTTAAAAGAATTGCTGGTGTCTATAGACGGCGGTCGCTTCACCATTTATATTCAGGTAAATACTCGCTCGTATTCCTGAAGATTTAAAAGGTGCAAGCGCCAAATCTTTTTTCTTAAATCTAGAATTATAAAGCTATTGGTAGTCGTCTTACAAGATTAGCCGATAACCTAGACCATATTTAATCTGGTATTAGTGTACATTTAGTGAGAGAAATCTACACCAGCTGGGACTAAGAACTGGTTCTTCACCAGCATTTATATGTCATTGCTGGACATAGGCCTTCCCCCATTCCCTAGTGTGTTACAACTAGTTAGTTATAGTTCTAATGTTTAATTTATTGAAATTATAGTCACCGTTTTAGTAAAACTATAAATCAACGTAAACTCGGTTAGTTTCTAATCGCAGTTACACCTTTAAAGGTAATTCTGAGTTCTTGATGCGTCAATTAAAGATAAATTACCAAGCGCTTGTAGAATTTAGAAATACGATCCAATTTGCAAAAATAAATCATTATAAATGAATTTGAATTATGAAATCTATTTACATATCAAAGGTTAAATGTATTTAAAATATAAATTTTTATATTTTAATTTACTAAATTATTACGCCACTTTGATTTTTATGAAGCATTAAAAATATAAAAATCTCGGGCATAAAATAATAATTTAAATTTAATAAAACTCTTGTAGAAATTTATTCAATAGCGGTTTTAAAACATTTCGTATAGATATGGTCGGATGGCCTATTTACCTTTGGCGCTCGGTTGTAGGAGCACTTCACCTAGTTGCACGTGGCGGTTGAACTTCGAGAGTTTCACCTTAAAGTTTTCATTTTATCATATTTTTTTAATCCAGGAAAATTTAAAAAAAACATCTATGACTGAACCGGCAACTTATTGAAGAGTTATTTAAAATTTTAATAATTAAACTAGCTTTCTACTCCGTCCGCGAGGACTTTAAAAAAAAACAAAATTAAGTAGCCTATATGTTCTCTACACATGTCAAATTTCATCAAGATCCGTTAAGCCGTTTAGGCTACAAACTCTTACTAACCATCCATCTAAACTTTCGCATATATAATATAAGTAAGATTGTTTTTTTTAGATGGATTTTTTTTTGACAACTTTAAGTCTTAACATTTATGTTCTACACAAAACATTGATTTATTATTCAATTCTATGTTTTGTTTTGTTCATAAATATTATAGTAAAACAAGTAGTGGAGCATTCCTACGTTTAAGTTCGTATTTTTTGCCCTTTTCCCTTGTAAATGTCGGAAAATATGCTGGAGTCATAAAAGCTAGGAATGCCGTCCGACGAACTTGGAAACAATTCCAATTTGCTTCTTCAACACCCCTTTCACAGCCAGCAACTTTAGACTTTAACGCGTCCACATAAATGTGCAACTGTATTAAACTTAGTACTTTTTAGCCAAACGAATTTAAACTTTAACACAGTAATGATTAGATTCATTTTTCTGTAAAATTATGTGTATTCATATTTCAATTTAGTTTATAGGAATATAGAATCTAACTTCTTTTGTTTTAGTTTGATATTTGTTTGATAGTGTTTAGTTTTTCTTTTGTCAAGTCTGCGAGCGACTAAGGCTTTGCGTAAATAAATTCCTTTCATAAATTGAAAAACGTTGTTTTGGTTTATTCTAATTAAAAAAAAATATTATCTGACGATTGAAACGTTATTTGAATATGTAACAGCGTGTTGAATGAATGATAAGGCAACGCTAAAGTCCAAAATTTTAACTATCGAATTTTAAGTGGCTCTAACGTAGTCTCACACAGTCAAACAGTATCTTCCTTAATTTTTTAATTTTGTGTGTGAGATAAAGTATTTTTTTTCATCCATAAAGTTGTAAATATAAACGTAAATGTAAATACAAGTTTGTCATAACTGTATTGTGAAATAACAGCTGCAAAATCTGTAGCAGTCAGCTTAACAAAAAAAAAATACAAACTTAAGCAGGAGAAAATCACGTTGCACGCCTTAAGCAATCTTAATTTCAGAGTCATTGTACACAACTGTATAGTTCCATACAAACTTGATAAAGGCTCGAAATTTTGCACAAGCTGAACACAATTTGTATTACAACGGGACGTGAAACACCCGTATTTCCTTCACCTGAAGCAATCCCAACTGCAAAGCTAACGTCGAGCAGCCGTAACTTTTGAACCTTATAATACTCTCTAGGCGACGGTCGACTACCCCCCACTGACAAGTGCGACCCCCCACCCTTCTTTAACAATGAGAGGGCTCAAACAGCCCGCCCGTGAATTGTAGACAACAATGTTTTTTTCTCACTTTTCACTTCCAACTAACCGTAATACAGGAAAGAGAGTTTTAAACTTTACATTTTGTGCGGAATTTCTTAAGGATAATGTAAATTTAACGCAAGAAATATCACTAGTTCGTATTACTTTGTAAATTTTAGATTATACATAGATAATTACCCTAAAATACGTTGTACCAGTAGTTAACGATACCATAATTTATTGTCTTAATCAAGATGTCAACCACAAACACGAGCACAGATTACATACGCGTTGATGAACTTATAATTACGGCCAGCAACGCTTCCTTTGCGTGTATTTCGGTTGTAACGAGCAAGGCGACAGACACTTCCGCTTGGCGCGGTCATGAGGCGCTTTGACCTTTACGGGAGCCGTCAATGTATTGATTACATTATACAGATTCTCGACTCTCTATTATCGATTTGAATTTCGAACTAAAAATCATGTGACGCGATAAAATTGTTTTGTGCCAGCAATTATATGGTTTGAAAATTCTTGTCATCTATGGACAACTTGTAATTACAATTAATAACAGCTTCAAATCAACTTACATATTTGGATGTTATAAATATAATTTATTACAATTTCATCTTATTATGATTTTTTATACCCTATAAAAGATAAATGGTCCCAACAATTTCCAATATTAATAAAACTCGTATAAATAACAGTCAAAAGGTTATGATTACCGACGACTTGTGGTTGCAAAAAATGCATAGGGTAAAAAGAACGTAACAAAGAAAAATCTACCTTATCCTTATCGGATAAAGTTCATTTTGTAAATAGTTAGTCATGTTTGAAAACATTTTGAGGACTGCAACATTAATGACGCATGCGGGCCTAATGTTACGCAAAATGGATTCAAGCAATTTTAGTCTTATTTACCCTTGTGTTAAAAGCTATATTAGCGCGCAATACTGACAATAAAAAAACAATACATCCTATCAGATACAAACAAGAGAACAATAAAAAGCGAAATATATCCAACCATAAAAATAAACACTGGATCCAACACTTAATTTTTTATGAATTATTTTAGTGTAATGTTTTATGATTAAGCCAGTCATTTGGAAATCAAGATTAAGTAAACAAATATTTAAAAAAAGGTAGGTACGAAACATATACCAAAAGAAACATAGACAAATTCCTTTTTGTCTCTGAGAGACAAAGACAAAGCCACAAAGAATAGTTTTTAAAAGTAAATCCACATTGTCTTCCCGCGTGCAGTTTAAGACTGCCATAGACAATATATTTCAACTATAAAGAGGAACAATAAGCTATAAACATAGAAGGTTTGTTGCAAAGTCCTTTCCAACTACGTTGTGGCAAGCGATGGTACACGTAGTGTTTAAACTTCATATAAATGTAATTGAGTGTCACTAAAGAAAGAAATGTTTCTTTAGTTTAACAGTAAAGTAACTGCGCTCATAGTCGACATTACTAAGGACTCCTGTTGGTTAACCACTAAACTGTTGTCAGTATTTATTGACCAAAAGATACCTAATATCAGATATAGGCCTCCTCTAAGCGTTATTCATCGTAAATGTCAGTCCCTTGCCGACCTTAATTAAAGGTCAATGTAAATTTATATCATACTAGCTTTCGCTTGCGACTCCGTCCGCGTGGAATTAAAAAAACAAAATCGAGAAGTCTATGTGTTCTTGCAGACTATCCTCTACATCAATACCAAATTTCATCGAAATCCGTTCAGCCGTTTGACTACAAACTCTAACAAACATCCATCCATCTAAACTTTCTCAATTATAATATTAGTATGATTCTGGGTAGCACGTACATTAACTAAAGAAAACCTGTATACTTTATGTTGAAAGTGAAATTTTTGATTTGTTACAGTTAAAACTATTCTTGAGTTTCCACTACAGAAGCATCTTTAGAAAGGACTGGCTGTTGCTCACGACTTCGCCCTCGTGAAATTAAAAAAAAATATTGAAAACATAGCGTATGTTACCTACTGATGCTAGCTTCCTAATGGTGAAATAATTTTTGAAATCGGTCCAGTAGCTTATTAAGTTATTTCAATACATACAAAAATCCAAAAATATTAATCTTTCCTCTTTATAACATTAGTATAGAAGTAAAGGATATTGCCTTAGTTCTTGGAAGTAAATTGAGAGACAATCTATAGTAACTTAACTTCAAAGATTTGTTAGGAAAATCTTACTTAGTATTGTAAATGGGAAAGTTTAGATGGATGGATGTTTGTGAGTATGTATCTCCGCAAGGATTTAATGTATTTAGATGATATTTAACTCAACTAAGAAAATAGTCTGCTGGAATACATAGAATACATGGCAACTAATAAAGTTTTTTTTTTATTCCGTGCGGATGGGGTCGTAGGTGACTAATATTTTATAATCTGTTCCAAAAAGTGTGATCTCATTGTTTTTTTTATTCGTTTTGAGTTATCAATAATGAGTGAATGGACGATTGTTATTGAATGTGCGAGTAAGAAACAAACTGATCTACGCTATCACCAGTTCAAAGAAACCACCTCGTAAATCACGACAATGAGCGCAAAAGATAACACGGACTTATCAGGGTTGGCACTCAAAAAAAATTTTTTTTTTGTAATTATTTACTTACTGTATTACGTTCTGTGTATTACGTCTCCACTATTTTAATATTCGTATTGAAATTAACGGTAAAGTAATTGGTAAAAAATTCGTGTATTTTTACGTTTTATTCATTTTGCTTACATAGATTAAAAATTTTATGTCAAAGTAAATTTTTAAGTAAGGAGATTTTTTTTCATTGGCAACCCTAGAGCGTCGCGTCACCTCGGTATTTAGGTCAGTAAACTATTTACGGCGTTTTTATTATAACTCACATATATCTTAATTGCTTTAGCTTCTTTTTGACTTCTTCTAAAGGGTTTTATCGAGGTTAATAAATTAAAATTGCATTTGAAGTCTTTAAAAACAACTATCAGTATAGTGTTATTTATGTTTTCATTCCTTAGTTAATTTTAAAGTAGCTTAATAAAGAAATCAAGACATTACTTGGATATAGCGAAACTATCTAAAACTACCGGTTATTTAGTATAACCAATTTAGTAAATGTCTTTGTTAAAAATTTATATCCGAAGATAAAAAGTGATTTAAAGTTTGTTCAACTTACCACTTTTATTAATGTCAGGACCACCCGTTTACTAATTTGTGTTCAAAATAAAGTAACAACAATTTATTTAATAAGGCACTTAACTCCCGATGCCCATAATACTGTCCGTGTAGATATGGTATACATTTCAATATCCCGGAATGCGCCCCCTACCGGCGACGCATCGCAATGAGGCCTCTTACAATAACATCGGCCTGAGGGAATTTCTGTCTGTACGTGACTTGTGTGCCAGAAGTAGCTCTGCATAGCACATATATTGAAAAAAAATTAAAAACATCTTAAAAATAGGTTATATTAAATTTTAATATGTTATTAACAACTTGATTGTAGTAGTTATTGCACATATAATAATTATTATTTAATAAAAAATAAGTACGCATTGTAACCTAGATTGTGAGTATTTATTTGCACAACGAATAGTACTGTTATTATTACGTTGTTTACGATTGAAAATATTCACTGAAATGTAAAATTTTGTTACATATTACACCCTCCCTTCGTTCCAAATTAAATTCATTACAATATCAAAGACTTTGTTCGTCACGATATTTATAGAATACAAATGTACACCTACAAAGCATTTGTGAGAGAAAAATGTTTCCAATCATGTTGGGTATAGCTAATAAAACATGTTTTAGATAGATCTTAAATGTATATAAAAAAATTGCGCGGCCTTTTCTAGTTGCATATTAGGTACTAAAGTTGACGTCTCTTACAAATCATACTAATAATATAAATGGGAAAGTTTAGATGGATGAATGTTTGTTTGACTTTGTAGTCTAAACGGCTGAATGGAACTGGATAAAATTTGGCACAAATGTAGAGTATAGTTTGGAAGAAAACATAGGCTACTTACTTTTGTTTCTTTTAACCACGCGGACGGATTCGCGGGTGAAAGCTAGTAAATTCATAAGTTCCAAGTAACTGATTTATATTGATATCTAATCTAACGGTATTCGTGTTAAAATGACTATGTTGTATAAATCCTGGCCGCAAACTTTACCTTTTATTCTTTACAAAAGAGCCTGATATGGGCAATCTGACCGCTCGCGGGATCAACTAATTATAAAGGAATCTGCGAATGCGTCATCCTTTATTCATCCTTGGGGAATCTGAGGACGGATCGCGACGCCAAAGGCCGACGATCGGGTTATTATTAACGCGTTCGGTGTGCATATTTCGTGTTTTATTACTTATTTTACTTAACAACATGATATTGAGTTACAGACTCTATATTTGCATTGTAATTACATGTTAAAGACGATATCTATACTAACATGCTTTCAGGACAGTTAGAACTGACCATCACTGGCGAGGTAATAAGTTTATTTGAGGTTTGTAGAATCTTGAAATAATAAATCAAGTCCCATGATAAAATCAAGTCATGCGACGCCAACGCACAAAATCTTGTAAAACACGATACAAAACTCGCACCGAATGCTTACGTAATGTCGAAGGCATGCAAAAATTGCACAAGTGTCCGACAGAGGTCGTCTCGGAATGCCCGCATCTCGTACACCCGTTTCACAATATATAAGTTTTCAATGCTTACAATCGTATTTTGTTAAAACTTAATAGGCTCTACATGTCAATCAAAACCTAGGCGAACTTAAAAAACCTAAAGTAATTTTATTCTATATAATCATTTAGCAACTAATCTTATAGTGCGAAGATTTTAGGGATTAAAAAAGGCGTATTTCAGATCTATTGTCATAATTACAAAGGTAATATACTAACACTATCTTCTACTCCTATTTGGTATATCGAATATTACTGGCCTAAAAGATTTTTACCCTGCTTGCCAAAGCATAAAAATCGTATACGTAAGGATTACGCCAGATGGAACCATGCGATTATAGTCTGGAAGTCATATTAATTAGAGTTTAAATTGGCGTGAGTACAACTTAAACAGCCCGCATTGTCGCATTAAGGAAGCTATCATTGGCCGGAACGGTCGAAAGCGCTTCGCATCGCTGTCACAGATGGATGCGTCTTCCGTTCGCGGAACCGTATTGCTATGAAAATTGCAATTCAATAAAAAGTTAACTTAATCACGAGGAAGTTAGTGCTAATTTTGTTTAGCTATGCGCATTTGACGCTTTTGGAATTTAATTTATTGGTGTATATTGTTTTTTTAAGTGCAATGTTCGATAAATCAACTTTCTTTGAGTATATTTTCATAGGTAGTATACGACTTTCGATTATTTATAAATCTTAATGGAATTTTAGTTACATGGAGATTGAGAAAGGATTCAGTTAAACTCATGCTAAAATAATATTTTTACAAGTAAGTTAAAAAAAAATTATTTTAATTTAACAAAATGTAACTGGCAACTAGCTGGCAAATTTGATCGTCGCTAAAATAGTCCGTTGACGTTGGTAGAGGACGGTAAGTGGTCCATTACGCGGTCGCTACAAGCTCATTTACTTGCTAATGTAGAAGAGGCCTACGGACTACACAATACACTATGTACTATGTATGCATAATGTCACGCACGAGACTTGCTTGTTAAACCTTCATGGAGGACGTATAATTTGTTTTAAAGTTAATTATAATTTTGTTCTTTAGTGGCCAGCATTTTTAAAAAAGAAAAGAGGATTTAGATCAACCCAGTAAGGAATAAATGAAATGGCGGGATTATTATAATTTGTTGTCGGTAACATTATATTGTTTCCAATACATTTGTAATCTGGAATGTGTCAATTGTATGAAAGTAATCCGGGAGTAAGCCGCTCGAGCCTATAAATGATACAGTGAGCGGTTAACGATATCGCGCCGGCAGGATTAACCCGGTTCATAATCGCCACAGATTAGCATCGAGCTTCGCGCCATAGAGTACTAGTGATGTACTCGGAAACGATAAAACCGTAAAGTTCGATTCATTTATCGATAACTTTTAGATCGATTTCAAATATTTCATGTGTCGAGATAGATAGATAATCATAATATAAGATATCTTAAATCTTTCAAAATCAACGCTCGGAATTTGTACTATAACATTTATCTGTTATAATAAATTGATTACATCTTGATATAATCAACATTTTAAAGTAGTATTACGTAGAAATATGCGATGTTTTTAGGTTATCCGATCTTCGGGTACTTTATCGTTTCCCACGAAAGGGCATAACTAGATTTAAATCTTGTATAAATATAGACTGTTAATTTGTATGTTCGTTACATTGTATTATTACCTCTTAATATGCTCCGCGCAGATAATAGTATTGTTTATAAATCTTTTTAACTACCATACGTCGGCTTTGTCTTATCGTTGAAGGCAATAATAAATATTTGAACGTGAAGTTAATGTTAATCGTAATTGTTTACGTGTCGTTAGAACATCACTAAATAAAGTCAACCGTTTCATTTGATGACTTCATTTTGTTGATTTTCACAATAAAAAACGTTATAATCTTTAATGCGAGTTCACCCGGGTGGTCCACGTAATTACGTTGCGATATGAAATTCTATTTCTATCTCTTTCACACATACGCCTAAAGCTGGCATTAACATTTAATAGGTTTGAAGAGTATTTTTCACAAAATGTAATTAAAAAATCGATCATACATTGAAAATGAGAATGCGGTGAGTTGGGAAGTTGTAGTAATTGTGTATTTGACATTTCTCCAGCCGCCATTGTTCTCGGATAATGCATTGGCCGCTCCGGTCATCTAGCATCTAGCATATGGCCATGTGGCCGTAGCGTGGCCAGTAATTTTGTTTCTCATTATACCGACGTAGGTGGCCGGCCGATGCCCTGTAATCATTGTTTTCACAAATAAATAGCTATCGCTTTCTTTCGAGCGCTGTTGTAATCGCTTAATGGTTCTATTGTTAGGGTTTTTAATAATTATCTATAAAATATAGGTTCTTAATGTTATCTGTAAAAGATTTATTCATAGACATTTCGTTTTGTTTATGAAGTAACAATGATTTACAACAAGTCCGGGTAATTTTTTTTCTTGTAAATCGTTTTATTTTCGCGTATCATTTGAATATTTACTATTTTTTATTTACTTACTTTAAACAGCTTTAATAAGTTGCCTAGTTATTATTATCTCTTAGTTACTAATTATTGTGCCTTGTTCCAATTTCATTTTCCAAAAACAAGTGTTACAATATTAATGATTCAAAGGATTGACGAAAGCAATCGACGTTTTGTTTAATAATTTAACTGAAAGTCAGCGCTCGGCCTGCGTTGTTTCGACGAGAGATTTTATGTAAATAAATTGCACGATAATAGAGGCGTTCCTCCCCAACACCTACTTCAAAAGGTTCGCGCGAATCTGGGGTGTTTTCCTTTTAAATTACGAATTGAAAGCCGGCGCCATGTTGGAGGGCGCTCGAGGCAACGAATATTAACGCTGCAAAGATGAAATGATTACCTCACTTATGACGATAAGAGGCTACGCTACTTGCTTTAAGAGAAATTGCTGAATCGTAGACATTGTACAAATTATTACGAATATTATATGATAGCAGATAGCAAGAAAGTCATTTACATTTAAAAGTAAAAAAAAAAAACCTTTACCGAAAAATTGTTAAACACGCACGTAAAACTATATATCTCTCAAAGAATAAACGTTAGTTTAAAATGCAGACAAATAAATATTACAGATAATGTAAAAGTTATTAAAGAAATGATATGATAAGCCTTTTAAAAAAACAAACTAAATATGATACAGATAATGTTTGATCAAAGAGTATTGTTTAATCTTTGGTATTTTTATAAAGCCATAGATTATAAATACCGAATGGAATCCTTAGTAGTGGGCAATCACTCGAGACTTGTTTACAACTCTCATCTCGTATAAAAAGCACTCGAGCTTCTATTAACTTTCTTAATATCCCGTTAACATGAATTATATTCAAGAAAGTTTTTAATCACAAACAACAATAATTTTTTTAACCTGTACTTATATAATTGCGTTAGTTGTACATTGTTTTATGGTAAAACTAGCTTTCGCCCGCGACTCCGTCCGTGTAGAATTACAAAAAATTTAAGTGAGGCTATGTTTTCTTTAAGACTATCTTGTACATCCATATCCATGCCAAATGTCATCCACATCCTATCAGCCGTTTAGGCAAACTCTAACAAACATCCATCCATCTAAACTTTCGCATTTACAATGTTTACCTGATGTATGATATCTGTAAAGTAATTGATTGTTAAATTGTTACTAAACTTCGAAGTTTAAAATAATATTATTTGTCAGTAAAATATTTAATATATTTCATCCATAGTAAGAAACATTTTAAAATGTGACCACAATTCAACAGCTATGCGTAAATTACCTTCCAGTGGTTTTTCTACATTACGGATGTTGACGCCTCGATAGCTTTATGCATGTGTTTTAGCTATTTCCACGCATTTCCTTTTCATTGGAATGTATAAGAATACGCGATTTAAAAATTGGATTATAAATAACAATAATTAAAATGTTCTGTAACCTTCTGTAGCCTTTGCAACACTTCAAAATGTTTATTTTTTTAAGAAATGCATGTTATTTTTACAATGGTTCTCAATGTTAATAGAAATAGAAATAGAAATAATTTTATTGAAAAATAACAGATTAACAGTTAACAATAACAGTTATAACTAATTAAAAGATAAATATATTATATCTGTGGTCTCGATGGAAACAAGGAGTTTTTACTTTTCCGTATATTTGTAACTACAAAGTTGTCGTTCATTCAACTCGAAACTGCACTGCAACACATTCACAATCCACTTCAGACCTCATTTTTGTAGCGACGTTTAATAAAATGCCGCTTTTTGAATAACATGGCGCGTAAAATATGCCCGCACAGATTATATCGCGCTTTTAATCAACGCGTTAACGAGGCGATGTTGCCAGTTGTTTTGAAAATGACGTTAATTGAATTGTCGTGTTTGTACGATATACTGGCCGGATATTGCCAGTTAATATAAATGGTACATTTTTCTATGACTTAAATATATTATGGGCTCGGTTTATCAACGAATTATTTATTGTATCACATCATTTTATGTGTTAGTTCCGACTATAAATTAGGATATTTTAATTACTATGGTAGTAAAGCTTACATATGAAATTGGTTATGAAAAATTAGAAAAAAAAGGAACCCAGTTTACATAATTCAATTTCATAAAACCTTAAATTCATTAAGTATTGTACACCTCACATTAAATATACGTTGCCTTGTTAGGGCGATGAAATTCTGTTCCTTTTTAATGATGGGACATCATTTCCGTAACGATTAATTTGCAGATAAAAATGACATAAAATTTTTACGATAAAATAACTGTCAACAGAATAATTTACAATTTAGTAGCTCCACTGCCACCTGATACATTTGCGAGATAATTTCAAGTACGTGGGCTCTTTAAAACACGTTCTGAGTGAATATTGTCGGGTTTTTTACTTAAAGAAAACCACTTTAACCAGCCAATAATCTATAAACTGTTCCTCGTGAAAGCTTTCTCGGCTTTGTAAACGGCGCATGAACGTTGAAAGGGCCACATGTGTTGAGATTTCTTGACATATTTTAAACGCGAAAATGAACGCTGTTCGATACTGAAATATCTAAAGTAAAAGTAGACTGGGCTCTGCGATTACAATGCGTTATCGATCTGTTCGTTTTATAGGTTACCATAAAGTTATAAAATGTTTTTTTAAAGGCATTAAAATGTTATAAACTGAATCAAGATTCTTGTATTACTTTTCTGTACAGGCACAGATCAGTTACACTCTTTTAGATATTTTATAAAACTTTTTCCGTTTTTAATCTGTAGAGATAAGTTTTTAAACGTAACCACTACCCAGTCAACGGATATGAGTTGTTCAAACACCGCTGGCGGAGGGAGACTGTTTATTTTAGCAGCATCAGAGATTAAAGACGTTAGGGGCTCGAATTATATTCGGAACATCAACTAAATCACAACGACCTATGTTCAGCTATAAAGAAACATTTTAGCGACGTAATGCGTAAAATAAATATAACTGTCATTCGTACATTGAGTATAAACGTTCAAAGCATTAATATATTAATAAAATATATAGAAAATTGTTAAAATCATCAAAGCGTTTATGTTTTTTAAAATTTATTATAATGTTTTCGTTATGTCAAAACATAGCTGAGTTGTCTTTGATAATATCTATGGCACATGAATTATTGTTTTTTGAAGCTAAAGAATTGTCACTTAGTCTTTGTTCTTTGTTTAAAAATAAACGTACGTAAACCGGATTATCAATCAGCCACTTCAAAGAATACGCGTATAAATATGCTAATCGACATCACTGTTAACAATTGATCGTCAGTTGTCAATTAAATTAAAATTTCCTCACGAAAAGAAAACAAAAGAGTAACCTACGTGATGTAACTGTGAATACGAGTATATTGTCTATCAGCATGTCTTAACATTGAATGACTCTTGTATAACGTACACTGTAGAGGGCTTTATTTCTCCCTAGTTCGCTTCGGTCAGGGACAGAGTATGAATCGAATGAATATTTACAAGGGAGCCCTTTGCTCCCGCCCTTCGCTAACGGTGCTGCGCCGTGGGTGAACATTGAAATGTCAAACGATGCGGTGGCGCATATTATCACTAGGATCCAACGACGATCGACCCCATGCTATAGGAATACGCACGTATGTTGTGTGGCACAAGTTATAAGAGATTTAATAAAAGTAGCAGATCTGCGGATTAGTAAACATTAGGTGGCTTGCAGCCCTTCTAAATAATCTCTCCTTGATATAAAACACAATTCACTTTAGGTATATTTTAGTATGTGATGTTTTCAGTTATGATAGTTTAATTTACCAAAATATCAATGAAACTGTAAGAATCTGATTCAATCACTTGGGTACAAAGATTTTGTAAACAAGTATATTTTGATGATAGCAAAATTATTACACAATATGTAACATCAATGACAACTGGCTATTTTAAGCGTCAGATAGTGAAACAGACTTTCAACGTCTCCCGTTCTAGGAATTGATAGGTTCGTAATGACAGCATACGTCTTTGCAGTGATGTTATAAGGTTATCGACGTGACAAAACAGAACCATGTAATTGGCGTAATCTAGACATTCGATTGTTTGTTTTGTTGTCGCCGTAGAATTCCACTTTCGTGACACTTATAATGATACATATTGCATCTCTTTCATTCTCGTTGATAGAAAAGAGATAACTGTAATATTCTACGCTCTTTGATTTTATTATAGGGAATTGAAGTAACAGTTTAATTTCATATTTGGATTTAAATTCCATTTGTTGATTCTTGCCTTAAAGGTGATGTGCTTGTTCTATTTCAAAACAAATCATCCGCTTTCTTTCATATATTACACCGTAGTAAAAATTCAAATTGAATTTACTATTTTCCGAACAAATCATAATGAACTCTATCACATCATATAAATGTTGATATTTCATCGTGGATTTTTAATGAAACAGCACATAATCTTGTTTATCCCGGCTCAGAGGTTGAAAGCACAAACTACGCTTTGTAATGAAGTTTTATGAATAGGATTTGCTTTGATTGCTAAGTATATTGTTTTCAAAAATTAATTTGAAACAACATTTGCATTTCATATCTCTTGTAAAAGAAACCATAATACATATAAGAAGGAAATGATCGACGTTTCTAATCCTTCTGTTTCCTAACTTTTAGAGGAGGCTTCTATAAAATAAAACTCGTATTTATTTATATTTTCTTTACTTGTAATATACATCTATATATAGACGAATTATTTAGCTAACATGCATTACCAAGGCTTATTTAAATTGAAAATCTTGTCGTAATTTAGATGAAGTCTGTAGGACGGAGTACATTGGGGTCCGACCTTCGTGTATCGATGGGGGCCCAAATAAGTTTAAACATCCGTCTAGCCCGAGGCGTTATTGCATTAAGCCAACAGTTGGGGACCCTGCCGGTCGATAAATTGCTTCAGAGGTGACCGAAGCCAACACTCCCGAACGTTTGTTTTGCACATATATTTATGTGACTCTGGTAGTCGATACCACTTTTTGTAACATATTTGTTGTAAACAAGCATATACTCGTACAATGTAGTAATTAGCTATTTACATGTAAAAAGACCTAAAGAACTAATTTTTATTATCGTAGTTTAAACCTTTCCTGAGTCCTCAGAACATCCTACTATAGTTTCATTCAAATTTCCCTAATGATTTAATATTACTTTTTTTTACAGACGCGGGTGGACTGTGCCTCAACAAAGGATGTTGCGGGCCCAAAGCGAACGTGGCGCTAACGCAGCGCGCACATCAACAGCTAACCGACTCGTTGCGAAGCGAACTGGCTAAACTTGCAGACATACTCACTGTCAGAGCGAGAAAGTTCGATGGTAAGTCACCTTCATAATATTATCTCATCTACCTGTCCTTATCACACTCAAGTAAAGTGGAGCATCAGGTTATCGTCTTTCAAATGGATATACTGTTAAGAAGAAAATTAGTACGGTCCTGTAGAATTGGCGCAACACTAGATTATCGGCATAAACGTCACATCCCTAGCTGACAGCTGCCAATGCCATTAGAAGGATAGGATTTTCGCGCGCATTCCTGGCCAGATCTCTAGTGCAGTGTTTAAATAAATAACGCTAGTTACAATTATATTAATTGTTTAAAAAATACAAATCACGACTATAAGGATTTAATCACGTCATCTTTCAGTCAATTTTATGCGTGTTATTTTAGTTATAAAATGTATACTACTGTGATAAAAGTCAAGACAACAGCTAACCATAGACAAGCTTCTGTAGACAAAACACAAGTACAGTTGCATTGCGGAGCATTGTCAATGGTCTGTCGGGGCATTAGCAGTAACCAAGTGGCCGTCTGGGCACTAACGGCGCACTCTCGGCCCGTACTCACGGCGCTCTGCTACTGCCGGCCCCTACTATCAGTTTTCACTCGAACCGATTTCATTATAATATAAATAATACAAATAAATAACTACAGGTAAAATATTGACACGTCCAAAATAAAAATGTGAAAGTATTAATAATGAGATCTTCAATAGGATGCTAACGGCTTAACTGGTGATTAACGAAACTCAATTTCCTCCTGTCAATACGGTCAACTAGTGCTCGCCAATTATGTTTCAATTTGACGGAACGAAATAAAAATTGGGTGATTAATAACATCCGCTCGGCCGAACCAAAGAAACTAAAAGTGTCAAATGCCTACTTAACATAAAACTTGTAACCAATTTCCTTAACTGTGTTCTGATTAATGTACTACTACTGTGTACTAATTAATAAGCGACCTTGTTGTTTCAAAAGAAAAAAAAATTAACATCATTTAAAGATTTATTATTCACATCTTTGAAGTCATTTACTAAACAAAGTCTTTTTGGCATAAAATCAGTGCAGCTTTTGCCTCGTACGAAACACGACCGTAAAATAAAGTTACCGAGAGC
Source organism: Papilio polytes (assembly GCF_000836215.1). NCBI lineage: Eukaryota > Metazoa > Arthropoda > Insecta > Lepidoptera > Papilionidae > Papilio > Papilio polytes. The sequence goes on along the minus strand of NW_013525024.1, from coordinate 2,599,346 downwards.
AAAGCTAAAAAAAAGTATGAATATAAGTAATTAAAATTTCATACTGCATTCACACGCAGCATCGCTCGCTGTCAGTCAGTTATAATTAGCTTTTACACTCGGGTCCGATGGATTTATCTCAAGGAATGCCTGTTTAACGAGTCGATTTTTTATCGAATCAATCGATTCTTTTTGTGGGCTGCGGTCTCGCTATGCTGGCTTTTTGTTCGCTTGTTTGTTTATTATCGAATACAAAAAAGTTAAAACGTTGCAAATATGTTGATCGTAATAAACTTCAAACTAAATGCAGTTTGTTTTTCAACGTATATTGCAAAATGTAGGAAAATCAAATTCTTATCTTCTACAGTTGTTTTACATTACTACAATGTAAAAAAACAAACGCAAACAGCGATAACTAAGGAAATCTATTGCGGAAAGTGATACACAGTGTTAGTTTTTTTGTACTTCATTAGAAAAGGTACTCTAATAAGTTTCTAACGTGTTCATTTATGCGTCAGTGATGTTTACAATTCGGATCGTCGAATTGTAACGACATGCGAAATCGCGCGTTATTTTTTTCCTTCGCGACCATTGACCATGTCCATTCGCAAACGAAATATTTATTTATGTCACAGTGATAAATATTGACCATTCGTTTTTGTATTCGTGAGACATGACATCTTTGGAATGTATAATTAATATAAAGAAAGTATTAGGCTCTTGTTTTTTTTCATAATGAACTTCAAAACATTTTTTTTTAATTCCCTATTAATAAACACCGGAACGCAAGACTTATTTGAATAAACAGGTAAAGGAAATGCGAAATTTCTTTCTACATATTTAGTCATTGTGGGAGTGACTTGCCTTAATTACGTTGCAGGAAGTATTCGAAATTAAAACTCGATTGAATATTTTCTTTCGATCGACTCGTGGTAGGGGTTCACACTGTTTAGTCTTCTGAGACCGACGAACATTTTACAGTCATTCAAAAGGCATTCGGAGTCATAACTTTGAGTAGCCATTTTGTTCTTATACAGTAGTTTAAAATTACAATGTGAAGGATACAAAATTTGCAACTTGGTACAATAAGCTTGTTCATTCATATAGCTTCATGCAGAAAGAATGTCGACAGAGGAATTATGTCATCGGGAGATAAAGAATTATATGTATTTCTGCGCTAATCTTGCATTTTAATTCATATTTTCATGCTTTAAAACTCTCATTACAAATTTTGTTTAGTTTTATTTATGTTTTTTTCATAGATAGGAATAATGTAATTAACTCTTAACCTCAATAATTGAATTTCATTTGAAAAGTCAGATATTAATTTGCTATTATTTTTCAAAATCGTTGGTTCAGTGAACCGTTCATCTAAAACTAAAGGATTTTAATAAAGATGAATGAAGTCAACCGATAGCTCGTAAGTTCTAAGATGCGGGCTCAAGCGACTATCGGCCTGTACCAATATTGACGCCGCCACTTTCCATCCTGCCGAGCCCCGAGCGTCCATTCCTCAGTGAAAACCGACAACCGTTCCCACGGACCTTGATTGAGCGATCACGGATTTTTACAGCTATTTATGACTACCATAGTTACAAGCGTCATTAATTCACATATATGATATAGAAATTTTACTGTAATAGGAACATTAATTTCTTTGGATCCTATAAAAAACTTACAACTTATTACAGCTTATTGTGACGCCTTTGGGTTGACTTCAATCAATTTTAGTCAATCAATCAATTATTATTCTGTGTAAGAAACTCAAACGAATTCTTAAAAAGTTTGATCGAAATTAGCGAGATGTGCCATGTTGTCTATACTACCTTTTTTAATTTAATCAAATGCACATCATTAGTAACAATTAACCGGCATTCTCCAAGGTCCAGTCTTTCCCAATTCCTGGATAATTAGCCGCGGTCATTTCTTCGAATCGGTTACGGAGTGATAATTGATTGTTGAAGTCGGGGGCAAGATGGCCGCCGGCTGGCGGTGATCGCGCCATCTTTGGGCCGTCGCCTCTCGGTCCCGTTGTCCCATGCAATTACACACGTCTGAGCTGATGCCTTTGATGTGACTTGCACGGCACATAGACGGACTACATACTATACCTGTAATTATATTAAAATTATCAGTTATCTGTACTAATATTATAAAGAGGAAAGATTTGTTTTTTTTTTTGGATTTTCGTATGTCTTGAAATATCTCGAAAAGTACTGTGTCGATTTTAAAAATTCTTTCACCATTAAAAAGCTACGTTATCAGTGAATAACATAGGTATTTTTTTTAATTACAAATGATCGAAGTTGGAATAGTATTTAGACCTAATTCTTGAACAGCACTGTAAAATTTAAATTAAAACGAGAAATATAGAGTTTCTTTAACTCCTGTGACGTTTGTATTTGGCTGGTTTATTTCCATACATGTATTATTCACGAATCTTTAATCCTTTCCACGAATTCAGTGCCTTAGTAGAGCGAGCGGTGAGAACCGACATCTATAAATGCCAGGCTTAAACCGTCCCACGTCCAAAATGAATTACAGCGAAACCATCAGTCATATATTCTAATCGGCGGTACAAATGAGCCGCCATTAGAATCTATTGCTACCGAAATGTGTATATATTTTTAGCCGACCATGTCGTTAATTTTGAACTGAGGGCGGTCGGAAATAGGAACCGCGTCGTGATTTACAACACGCCTGTAAAAGTATACGCGTGTTAGCAAACTGTTGCGTTTAAAAAATAACACTCACTTAAAAACGTTTATGATTTAAGGTAAAATACTCGTAGTAGTTAACCAAATAATTACACTTCACAAAAATATTAATAAACTTTATAAAAGTCATGTTCAATTCAAAAAGCTTGTCAGATTTTATACAATAATCATAAAGTTAAGTCATATTTGTACACATAACAAATATAAGCAAATAAAACATGCGAAACAAAACGTTTGCTTGTTACTCGTTCCGTTTTATCGTTATTGACAACCCTAAATATTTAAACCCATACTAGTGATGTGCGTATTACGTATCGATATAATTAATATCGATAAAGTTATAACTGTCGAATCGTGGATTACCGTATATTATCTGGCATATTTTTCGACCGTATTTCTAAGCAGGTGATGGCAATGGCGCACGTGGCCCCCGCAGCGGAAATGCAGCCGCTAACACACTCGTTACACATTTTATAGCTCGTTTACCCAGCTGCCAGAATATAAACGAAAATCACGATGACAGTTATAATTATGTTGTAATCAAAAACAGGAAAAACATGAACATCTTTAACATGTAACTCTCGGATGTTTAATTTTGTGTAGTCAAAGAGAAAATTGAAATAATAACTTCTACAATATTATATTTCAATTTCATCGAACGTAGCTTTTACTTCATAAATACGTCTATTTTGAAATATTTCTAGTGATCCTTCCAATATCTCTCTATTGAATCTATTTCCATGTTAGCTTCAACAGTGACCTTGTTACGACCTTGCTAGAAATACGTAACGTTCCAATTTAATCATCACAAACTCATCCTATTATTGCATGTTGTAATTATATTTTTAATCTTATTTATATATATAGTTATGGTTTGAATTTATGTTTAAATATCTTTCAAAAATTTGTTTTATTACAATGTAAGATTTAAAACGTAACTATTGTTAATAGTAGTCCTATTTCTCTCTAATATGCCATTTAACTTGTTATTACACCAACTCAGTTATTTTAATTACATTTCGAAGTATTCACACTTCATACTTCATAGCACCTATTTCCGTCGTATACATTCTAAACAGGCGGATAGATCGTCGTTGACAAGTGTAATTACGACGCTAATGGTAAACGCCTCTAAAGTTACATCTTTACGTAAAGTTAGAAGACTTCCATTAGCTTTAAAACAACTTTTTAATATTTTAATTTAAGTAAAATGAAAATCTAAGCTGACATTATTGCTGGAGCTCTTGCTTTAAATCAACTTTTTAGCCTCAATTCTTTATTTAATCCTCCCACTATTATCGCGGCCTCTCTACATCATTATGTCATCAACCTATGGGGCTGGTTGTCTGTCGATTGCACTATTTCTCTACCAGGTTCCACTATTCTATCTCCGGTTAAGTCTATCATTTGTTTGTAATGTAAAGAAACGAACTTCACCTCAAAGATTTCCTCTTACTGCAAACAATTTCCCGAATTCGATTTTCCTCACGGGTTTATTATTAAAATTGCGCTTAGAACGATGCCAAGAATCATTGAGAATAACGTAAACGTTCCCAACAACAATATCTTTGTGCCGCTATTTAATTTCGAGAACCGCATGAATGGGTCGGAGTGCGGTCACTCTGCGGTTACTGTATCCAATGATTCTCTCATCGACAGATGAAATGCCTCGCCCACTTCACATTCAATGTCGAATATAAGATATTTTATTTTAATACAATGTTTGTACAAGATTTTTTTAAATGTTTTATACGCTTATAAACTGTTTTTCTTTGAATAAAACTAACTGTGCTGTACATGTTTTGAACGCTTTTACCTTTTGCTGTAATTTAAATTTTTGCCGTATTATTTTGTTGGATTTATTCAATTGATTGTTATGTATGTATACAGATATAATTGAAGATTTCCTTGTAACCCTTAAAGCCGTCACCTCTCGAGTGATTCAATAATTACAAAGCGCGATAGATGGCTATAGAGTTCACTCGAATTGTGTGCACAAGTTGATTGACTCACGACGCGCTTCTACAACAATCAATGCTAAAGTCCGCGACACAACGAGCAAAAATCTTCTCAATTTACAATTGCTATCATGAATTCCTTCCGTTTCATATATATGATACATACATAGAACATAATGTGCATTCAACAGCAACTTTGTTTTAGACTATCTTATGAAGTTTGCTACTTGCGTTTTCAACCAGATTAATATTCAGTCCACCTAATCTTCTTCGGCTTAGCCCTGCTAATGTACCTACTGGACGGGGTCTCATATTTATATTTCAAGTTCTCCTTATCAAATGCAACTGAAACTCCAGTAACAATAAAAAAAATATACTAGAATTCTCTCGGTGTACCACCGTTAGTCGCGTGCATTAGCCCGTGTCCGCACGCGACTGAATCGTGGCGATATGCACTTCTGTATACGACTTTACATTTTTTAATTTCGATACATGAAAATCGCTTTTCCTTTCAGTCTTACCTAAGTATATAGAAGAGTATATGAGACAAAAAACGTAACATATTCCTTGACTTGATTTATAGTTAAAGTGAAACCGTTGAAATAATGTTTTACAAATTGGCGACTGTAGAGTGTAGTTCGTACGATTGTACATTACTCATCCAGTCGACTGAGCTTTATCTGAGTCATAGTTATTTTTGTAAAGAAGTAAATCCGACATACAACACATCTCTACCGAGCTGATATAACTAATACAAAAATCTGATCATTCAAGAAAAATGCTACTACAGTTTTATTTGTACTTTATTCTTGACTAGCTGTTCCCATGCGACTTCATCCGCATAAAATTATGATTAAAATTTTTTTTTATCTTATATTTCACAATTTTTTGTAATAACAAAAAAATATATTAATAGCAAATGTCAAAATGACATGACATGACAAAACCTTAGCAATTTTGCTTCTTGATGTTGGCAGCAGCTTATGGTCTCTTTCCCACATTAAGGTTTTTATACAAAATATTTACCCCTATGTGTAATGACGTTAAAATATATAGCCTAAAGCGTGACGTAAGTGTAGGGCTTTTTATTAAAAAAAAGAGTTATTCGAAAATGTGCTGTGATTGCTGACATCTTAGGCAACAAAGAAGTGTGTGTTTACGCTTTATTATATTAGTATAGATTTCATTACGTTTAAAGAGTATGTACACCTGAAACTATCGCACAATTGTTTAGTCTCGCTTTGATTAATATGAGCTTAAATGGAGGTGTGCACGCTTCTCCATTTTTAGTTGTGCAACTAAACAGTTGAATTGACTGCGAAACAAATGACAATTGACAACAGTTGTGCCGATCGTCATTTGTTCGAAGGTGTCTCTTAAGAGAAACCTTCGAACTTCGAACTTCGAACTTCGAACTTCGAAGTTTAAACTTACGATTTTTACTCTACATATTTCATTATTTTCTTTAATTGTATCTTTCCATAACAGTTATTTTATTTACTTTTTTTTGTTACAGAATTCTTTCGAAAGCTTTTGAAAGTGTCACGGGAGGAGTTCCACAATATGTTCAAGCGCACATACGGCATGATCTATGAACAACATTCATACGTATTTGAACAACTCTTCGAGCAGCTACAAAAGTAAGTTTTCAAATAGTACTTTTTTTATAAAATAGTTAATAATTTTTTTATTGATTTTCCAAGATTTCTTTTACCATTTCAACTAAGCTCTACGTTTGTGCTAGATTATGGTTTACGACAATATTCGAAGGCGGGATTCGAAACCCCAAATACGTTATCGGATATCCGTACCCTTAACCATTAGACTATTGGCTCTTAATTGGATCTAAAACTTAACGAAACTCATCAAAGCATACGCCGTGTTACAAAACCCAATAGTAATTGTCTCTAAAACAGTTTTCTGTGTGACATAAAAACGATCCCAACATTTTCAAATATGCGACATTAAAAAAAAATTAAAATCGTTGGCACATCACTAAAGCATAGTTGACAGGTGTAATTAAAACGTATATATTTTCTATGAACAAATCCGGTTGCAATTACTGATGGTGCGACCCGCGCCCTGATTGCACCCTCGGGGTGTTGCTACCCGTTCACCCCCTAACTATGGCCACCATCAACGCCCCCTTGTTACGCACTTTATTGTTCGCACGCTAAAACAACAGAGCCCGTTAAAACAAAACCTGCAAATACTATTTTTGTTTACAGTTTTAAACTTTAATATTACAATAGCAGTTCTCGTTTGTAAATTGTTGCCACTCTTAACAATACAAATATACATCGGTGCATATTTAATTAATAGAGTAAATTTTTATTGTTTAAATAGGTACAAAACTCTGAATTTTACATAGGTATCTACTCTATGCCAATATTATTACGAGGAAAGATTTGTATGTATTCGATTCTCGTAAAAACTACTAGGCCGATTAAAAAAGTTCTTTCACCGTTATAAAGGTAATTTATCTGTGAATAACATAGGCTTTGATTATTACTAATGTAGCAACCATTAATAAAGAGCGTATTTTTTTTATAATACAAGTTGGCAAACGAGCAAGCGGCCACCTGAATCCACCGAAATGGGAAGCGACCGCTGCCCATAAACATCTACAATAGCAGATGCGTTGCTTACCCTTAATTGACGGAGGAGGAGACGCACATAAAGAGGACATTTCCCCTTCCTATGCGTCTCCTCCACCGTCAAATCCACTTTTCCTTCCCATCCTTTCCTCTTAAGAAAAGGGTGGAAAGGGACTAAAACTAGGCCTCCGGCACTACACTGGACCCCGGCGTTAAAATCACGAAAATTTTAACTTTTCTCGGGTTACACTGCCTAAACCGTTAGAGGTGTATAAATAACTCTACAGATAAAATTAGATGTTAGAGAAAATAGTAACATCATTAGATTAGGTATTATTTAAAATGAGATGAGTATATAAGAGGGAATATTTGAGTATGTATTTTTGTTGCAGCTACTACACACGCGGGGACACGAACTTCGACAAGATGATGGACGACTTCTTCGGCATACTCTACGAGAAGATGTTCACAGTCCTCAACTCTCAGTACAGCTTCGATCAGAAGTAAGTGTCTATTACCACAAAGATACAATTTCCACTGGTGCGACTGTTATACGAAACGACCACTCGCTTGGCTGGCTACGTGGAAATTGGAAGTGAGAGTCACAACTATAGCAATCAAAAGACAGCATAGCAAAAGTCCTGTACTTTAAAGTAAGCCCGTTGTTTAAATTTGTAACTCTATATCGTCTGCCGACTTTATAACCTCATTGTTCTTATAGTATTGGGGCACGAAGCCGGTGCCGGTGGTCCTTAGCGGTCGCACATTAGTGCTCCATAATGTTATCATAACAGTTCCCCGGTGCCACTTCACGCCATATTATCGCCCTCGATCGTTTGTTTACGTGTTACTTAAACATAAATTGCTTTAAAGGTCGTTACTCACTCGAGTTTCTATTGCCTGTATTCACGACACCTACTTACAACCCATTGTAGACCTTATTATTTGAGGAATAAAACATAAAATTGATAGCTAAAGGCATCATTTCAGAATTGTCAGTCTAGATGACTAGACAATCATTGCAATTGTCTATCCAATTAAGACTTTATTTGATTGATATATGAGTTATATTGGCTTGTATTATAAATTGCATTATTAACTGTGATTTTATATTACCATTTTTATTGGTGGATTTTTTTATATCACTTTTAATAACTTCATTCTTGTTGTCAAATACCAGACGTTTGTTAATTGAAATTGATTATGCAATGATTATTCATGTTTATAAATACCTATTTGAATGCGTTTTTCAACAATTCTAATATTGTTATCTGATTTTCTTCCAATACAACTTATAAATTTGCCATTAACTTATTAAAAATACATGAATGGGTGACAACTCGTTATATAAAAGTGTCTGGATGTAAATCGGCGAGGGAAAGCACATATCTGCGAGCGACATTGTCGACGAGGACTTGCACGCGCCCCCGCCGCCGCAAGCCCCGACAAAGGCTCACGTCACTTGACACTCGAGGGCCGCTTTGGCGAGACCGAGCGAGCTTTGTTACCCGCGACATACCATCCTTGTCTATAGATTTTTCACAGAGCTTTGGCATTTCGCTTTTAATATAGCTTTCGACAGATCGTTCAAAGACAAAAATGTGTTGGCTACTTCCTCTCTACGCGATACTTGATGGTCGCTACCTTTTTCGATTTGTCATATTGTTGCTATCTATCCATTCTGCCTGTGGTCTAAGCCTTCATGTTACTATGTTTGTGTACAGGTATTTGCGTTGCGTGAACGAGCATATGCGCGACATCCAGCCGTTCGAGGACGTACCTCACAAGCTGTCAGTGCAGCTGCGACGCGCTTTTGTCGCCACGCGCACCTTCCACAAGGCGCTGCGGGCCGGCGCGGATGTCGTACGCAATATGATGCAGGTACACAACTCAATAAACAACAAACAACTAACAGCTATACAACCACAAGTCAACAAATAAACTACAGAATAAAGTATGAACACAACCCAACCATGGTTCACTGGCCGGTTAGGTCCATTAAAAAAGTTACCACACAAGAGGTGCGGTTACTATCGGAGCATATAATTTAAGTATTCGAAAACATCTTCTATTAATATCTATACAATACTATATCCGTTCACCGCCACACGTGTCATCAATAATTCGCAAACGGCACCATAACGTCCAGGGCCGGTCGATAACAATGACAACGCGGCGCCGACCGACACTTTGTCTCATGCAAATTTTGGTAGCACATAGTTTTACAAACTGAATATCAATTCAAGACGGCATCTGACCTCGCTAAAAGTAACGTCGGCCACTATGAGTCCATAATGAGTAGAATTAAGCGGTTTGTGTTGATGTAAACGCAAATATGCTATTTGTGCCTAAATGATTTCTATTTTGGTAACAGTGACGGAAGGATTTGAACTACTCATAGAGACAGAATTAGCTGTCAGCGTTTAAGTCAGTTATTAAACAGTAATTCCTATAGAAATACTTGGGCCATACAATAATACCCGCTACGCTTATCGCTCAGCTTATGCTATGCGCCAGCGGTTAGACAACGTCCGTACATCCCGGTCGTCGCTTGGCGCCCGGATGACATACAAGCCGCAATTAATAATTTAATTACAATACCGACCATACATGTGCGCTTCTCGGAATTATATTGCTGAATTATCTTTGATGTGTGATTACGATTTAAATTCGCGAAGTATGACGTCATCTTATATTAAAGGACGTTAGGGTTGCCAACGCTGAAAATATCTATAAAGTACATCGTCATAGGCATCTAAAAATCCGCTACATTATGCATATATTGTGTCACTTACATTTTTTTTGACCAAACAAAGACAATATGTGGCACTGCAATCGAAATATTAACTCGGTTGCCAGTTTGATTGCAAATAAAAATAATTGTTAACCTTTCTTAATCTATTGACCTCCTGCCATTTCTGAGAATTTTTATTTCTTAGTATAAAGTTAAAGGTTATCTATAAAATATTAAATTCATTATTTTAACGCGATAACAACAGTTATTGCGAAAAGAACAGCAAAGAACGGACAACGTAAAAATATTTTCTCGAAATTTGACAGCCCTAATTATTTCCATTTGTGTTGTGTCAGATATTGATTAATGTACAATATGAATATTTTGGTTCTGTTTTAGTATTTTATTGCCTTGAAGTATATTTTTAGGAAACTGTTACACGAATTATTTTATTTTTAATACACGATACCAACTTCTTTATCTAAGTACTTTTGTCTCGGAAAAAAAAAATTAAAACTTCCTAGAAAATAAATAGTCATTTTAGACCACGTAACTAGACGAAGTCTATAATTATATTATCTGTGAATTATTAAGGTTTACGCATACATTATAGTTATTACGAAATTCTAGTATCGTTTAATGTTTCCAAACTGTATATGCTCAAAAGATTTGTACGAGCACAAATTACACGCTAAATCTCTGACGATTTGATGCTAATTCAGAATTCTCGGTTTAGAAAAACCTTGAAATATCAATGCAGCTACGAATGTGCTAAGTTGAGATATTTACTTCTTACATGGGAAATATTTCGGGAAAACCAACCTCAAACTGTCCAGCACAAAGATATTTTTAATTAATTTGCTGTCTCCAGTCTTCATATTAATTATATTATGTCACTGATTATCATTCTATCGACATAATTTAATGGAAATTTTCTTATTTTTGACAGCATTATTAGCATTTTATTAACATCATTTTAATAATTATAACAAAAATCTACTAATTTTCTTTAATTCTTCTCTTAATTAATACACTTTGTGTATCCAATATTCATTACAAGGTTATTTTTGCATGTATTTACTTGGTCGTATCGTCACCGTGTCGTATGTTGTCGTCAGGTGGAGTTGAGCAGCGAGTGCGGCGCGGCGTGGGCGCGGCTGCGGTACTGCGGCGCGTGCGGCGGCGTCTCCGCGCCCGCCTGCTCCCGCTACTGCCACAACGTGCTTCGCGGCTGTCTGCACGCGCACGCAGACCTCGCCGACCTATGGGACGCATACGTCGGTCAGTTCTTGCAACAACTATCAACCCCTTTAACAATGTCACATCGCCAAGTGCGATTTTAACACCATCAACATGAATTAACGTATGGATTGTTTTATTTTCAGATTCCGTAGAGAAGGTAGCCGATCGTCTACAAGGGCCCTTCAACATAGCGATGGTGGTAGAGCCTATAGACATAAAGATATCAGAGGCGATCATGAGCTTCCAGGAGCACAACCAGGAGATATCGCAGAAGATATTCGCGGGTTGCGGGAAGCCCAACCTGGGCGGCGACGGCGGCGCGGGACCGTTTTTCGCGCCGGACAGGACTCGTCGCTTCGCCCGCTCCATTCCAGACTTTGACTGGAATCAGAAGGCCAACGATGTGGACGACTTCGAAATAGAAGCGTCCTTCGAGAGCTTAGTAAACAACGACCCTTCGTTAGTGAGTCTTCAGAGTCCTGAGGGCATCAAGAAGGCGACGGAGGAGATGGACGAGCAGGCCAAGTCTAGGGAACGCTTCCTGCAGTACATGAGAGGGCACATAGATCTGGAGGAGTACGAGGAGCACGAGCGGCGGCGGCGCGAGGCCGGACCCGACGCCGCGGGCGGAGATATCTACATGAAGCCCTTCGACTTCGAAGGCAAGCGCGGCTCCAAGAAGAAGAAGCCCATCGCCACCAAAGCTGATGACGTGCATGGTGAGTCAGAATGAATTAAAATATCTACCGGATCATTCAACACAAAAATCATTAATTTTAATTTAAATATCATAAATCTTCCACGCCTGTTATGACGAATTATTCTTTACTCGTTTGTGAATTAAAAAAAAAACATTAATCAATAAACATAAAGCAAACTAAAAATAAGCAAAATAATTAATAAGTAAAATCAGTAGTTGATAACCGCAACAATGACCATTGGGTTTTTAAAAGGCGGCTTTGATCGTCAATGCAGTTCGCAATCAGTACGGCGAGCCACACAAGTTGCATCGCTTTTGTTACGACTCGCTGTAATTACTAGCTCATTACTTCGTTCCCACACGCTACTGTTTACAATAGCGATAAAACGAGCCCTCCCTTCCTTTATTAACTTAAGCATGTCTGTGTTGCCGTAATACAAACACTAGATAAAAGGACTTGTTGACCTGACCTAATGCCAATGAAACTATCCTCAATATGCGTTGGCAGAAGAACATTGCTATTCGGATCGGTCGTCAGTGAACAAAATCTTAGAAACGAGGGGGTCAGTGCTGTTTTTAATACCATTTTGTGTTTGAAATGGAGTAAGCTTCAATGTACTTTGGCGGTTCTCAGGTGCGGAGTGGGGCAGCCCGGTTCTGGAAAGATTGATGCGTGAGACGCGGGCACGTGTACGCGGCTCGCGGCGCTACTGGGCGCAGCTGCCCGCCGCGCTCTGCGCCCCGCTCAGCGTCACCACCGCGCCTTGCTACAATGGATCCGCACTCGCCAGGTAACTGACAGACGTTATAGTGCCATATATTTCCTGCATCCACTGTAAATTAATTGGTTAATTTTCATTTAATTTCTAAAGTGCTGGTTCTTCCAGCAGATTTTCTTAATGATTCAAAGACAAGTTGTCAAGAGTATGTTTTACTGTAATGATTTAATCAAATGTAATTTCCAGCTATACGAGTAGCACTGCGGGCGACGGCTCGGCGGCGCTGGCGTCCAACCCGGAGGTGCGCAGCGCGGGCAGTGCGGGCCCGGCGGCGCGCGCGCAGGCCGACGCGCTGCGGGCGCTCACCGCGCGCCTCAAGGACGCATACAACGGTGTCGAGGTGCAGTGGAAGGATGAAGGTATAAATAAAAGAGAAATTTTGTCAAGTGCAGGAATGAGGCCAATTTAAAGGGTGTTTTAATATTGAATGTGTTGTCCATAGACAAGCTGCAGGATACGGCGGCGGCCGCGTCGGGACTGGACCTAGTGTCGGTGGCGGGCTCCGGCTCCGGCTCCGGAGACGACGGCGACGAAGACGACCTGCCCGACGACGACGAGGACCGCGACGCCAACTTCGACTTCCCCGAAGGTACGCTACACTGTCAACTATCGATCAACAAACTCGATACAATTCCACAGCTGTTTTACTTAAATGAATACAATAATTCTTGCAGGATCAGGAGAGAGGCAGCCCACGGATGATATAACACCAGAGCCGGTGACGGAGCCGCGGCCGGCGGCTGTGACGGAGGCGCCGGTTGCGGCCGCGCCCGGCCCCGCGCCCGCGCAGCCCCCGCCCGGCGGCAGCGGGCGCGCGCGGCAGCCCGACACCAGCAGTGCGCGCGCGCCGCCCGCAGCCACCAGCGAGGCGCCGCGCGACACGGCGGGCGGCGCGGGAGGCGCGGGCGGGGCGGGCGGCGCGGGCGCTGTGGAGGAGGACGGCGAGGCGGCGGCGGGCGCCGCGGCGCGCCCCTCGCTCAGCAAGGCGCTGTTCACGTACGCGCTGCCGGTGGTCTGCGCCTGGTTCGGCACCATCGTCACTGACCTCTTCTAGACCCCTTCTCTCTGGCAACGTCCGCCGAACGGGTCTCTTATTTGTTGTGAAAAGGTTCATTTCAGTAATTTATTTTGCAATAAGTTATTTTACATTAGCGAATATTTATTAAAACCGATAATGTAAGTTTAAATTGAATAATTTATTTAATTTAAATTAGCAATGTCAAAATCATGACAACAATATATGAATGTAAGATTTAATAAAATTCTTCAATTTCTAATTAAGTTAAGCGAAACATTTCACATACACCTAAGAACCTGAAAATAAAAATTGTAGTTATTCAATTCGCCATGTTTAAAAAACTGGCAACACTGAATCCAATGACGTTGCCAAATTGAAACTCGGTTCGTGTGAAAGGGACAGCCTAGTCAGATGCGGCGGAGGGAGTGAGCGGGATAGCGCGCTGCTGTGATATGAGACAAGTTGCGGAATGTTGGTAGGGGTGAAGTACGTTGCAAAAAATCTATAGAAAAACATCGATATTTCATATATCTAATGCAAATAATTTGAGTAAATATTTAAAAAAATGTATACGCAAAAACAACAATGTTTTGTTACTTTGTACAATTATTTGTCCTACGATACTCATCGTAAACATTATAAAAGAAAAATCGCGCAATAATATATTTAATCGCTATCAGTTTTCCTTCTCGGGAAAAATGAATTTGTAATGTACACAATTTTATTCTAGTTAAATCTATTTTATGTTCTGTGTCATCTAACTGGAGAACTTACCTAAAGTGTCTGACAATAAAAACGGTATATTATTCTACTTTATAACATTGTGTTATGTCGCCGAGTTGAAAAGTTTGAAAGGAAGTATCCAGTCAAATCGTGTATTTATTAAATGATCTTTGTAAATAACTTGTAAATTATAATTAAATTAGATAGCGAATGTATGTTTTTTTAACGTTTTTTTATAAGTACACAGTATGTTCGGAGAATCTATGAACGTGTGACTTCGAAGTCATTTCTCTCAAACGTTGAGTTTCAGAACGATCTCTCGACTGTCAGTTTTAGTTTTTTTTGTAAATAGATTTTTGGCGCGAAGTCACATTTAGTTGTAATGTCAAATAAACTGTAAATAAAAATTAAATTTTACCCTAATCTTAATTTAAGAGACTGATTTGCTTTTCAATTGTTCTTTTCTCAATTAATGCAGCTAAAATTAGTACAGTTTTTATTTAAATTTCATATAGAAATCAATTTTAAATAATGATCAAATATTACATAGAAACAGGTTGTTTGTACATATATTTTTTTATTTCTATCAGACTAAGTTTTTATCGACTGACGTATTTTGCTTTACTTTTAATCTTTTTATACATTTATGATTTTGGCTTCAGCTTTACTTTGCTAGTTTTACAAAATTTTAATTTACAATGCATCACTAATGAACTTTTATTGAATTAAATTAGCATTAAAATATAGTCAAATTGGGATGCATTGAAAATTAAATGAATTAGAATTTTTAAATTATTTATAAGTCAATGTATATTTTACATAAGTTTACTCTTACATGCCATACTATCGATATAAATGCTTACTAAAGTCGAAACAAAATGGCGGGTGATGACGTCTAAAGATTCAGTACACATTTTTTGCTTAACATAAAAAACCGAGCTGTAGCTTAAAAACGCACAATATCCTTTATAATTCAGTCTGGAAATACCAGTGATGTACAAAAACTGATATAGACAGTGTGGTATTTTAAACTAAATGAAATCGTAAAACAAGAAAATACCTGTTAACAGTAAAAAAAGTAACTTTTTTCAATGTTACAATAATACTGTGTATTTCGTTGTTTTTGTACAACACTATTGTAATTTGAAAATTATTTTTTATTGTATGTTTAGAAAATATTTTTCCAAATGTAAAATACGAATATGATAATAAAATGTTATTATTTCATAATTAAATGGATTTTTTCTTTTTTTATTTTATTTGTCTAATAATGTATCACGCTATCTATTTTATTGCATTTATTTAAGCTTTTATCGTGAGACTTTGATATTTTTAAATATAATTTAAGCATTATCCATGTTACATTGGCAGTAAAGAAATTTGCGTGAGGGGGGACCAAAAAAGAGATGCGCAAAGTTGCATTCTGCAATTGCACATGCAAAATAAAAGGAAGTATTTCACAATTTGATCGGTATCTTTATCATAATTTTAATTGAATTGCTTATGGTATTATAAAAAGTTTTCGACCATAACACCAATGCTTTGATAACCTTAAAAACGTAATAAATAAATGTTTAAAGAATTTAAGTTTTATTCCAGTTTTCACAATTTAATGGATCGCAAAATGGAAAATGTTGATTTGTACATATTAATCGTAATATTAGTTATCGAAAATGTTTTAAAACAACTTTCTAGTTAAATAGTTTTTGTACGATTTGATGAAATTTTTTATTAACAGGGTATCAAGTTGAGAATATCAAATCACGAACGCGCCCTCTAGCGTTTGTTCTTCACAATAAAAGTGAAAAGTCTTGAAGATACGTAAATGTTACTTGAATTCTATAAAATATACTATTATATTAACTTATGTAGTTACTCTGTATATAAATAAACAATTAAATGTCTATTGAAGTTTTTTTTCTACCCAATACTTTAGATACAACCAAAGACTAAATAAATCATAACTATTTTGAGGAAAAAGAAACTAATTTTTGATTCTTTCTCATATTTTATTTAAAAAAAAAAATTAAACAAAATTTTCCTTAATAGTAAATATAGACCAAATTCAGATATAAAAATTTTTCAATACCAGTATTATTCGTTGTACCTACAAAGAATAACAAAATTTGATATTTTTATTCAGATTTCAATTTAATTTAAGAGATGTTCACTTACAAGTCTCCGAAACTGGAGCCACACAAAATACTAATCACTTTAAAACAGTGGTTTGCAAAATTATTGCAATATTATGTAATTCATACATACAAAAGTTTCCGAAACTAATCGAATTTCAAGAAGTTTAGGGCTTGTCCCACCACCGCCTGATAGAGGCTCAGATAGCTTACAAATGACACTGTCAGATAAGGGAACAAAATTCGATATTTCCATCACGTATTTTACACATTTTATTGTTATCAGACAATTTACAATTTTGTGGGACATGCCCTTATTCTTATAAATTATATGCGTAAAATGTTTGTGTAACTATTTTAAACACTTTAACACTTATCACTGACACTTTCACTGGTTTATTGTTCGTCAGAATCATCACTGTCAGACTCGTCGTCAGATCCGTCAGAGTCATACTCTGAGTCTGAGCCGAGCCAGTCCGGCAACTCCGGCTGGGAGATTATCGTCTTCCACTCGTTTAGCTTATGTAGATCTGTCAACAGAATTTTTATTAGTCATATTTAATCAAATTATATTTGATTAAATATGACTAGATTACGTTTTTGAACACCTTATTATGTATTTCGTATTCAGTCAAATGAACACCAACAAAATATTACTTAAACGAATTCTGGATAATTCATTTTAAATAAAGTCATGCAGTAAAGTAATCTATTGCCAATATAAAAACAATTATCAGTAAAAAGAAAATCTACAAGTAACCAAGGTCATTTGAAGGGTCATTGACTTGTCTGATTTTTAATCTCTTTTTTTACTCTTTATTTTCTAACAGAGTGAAACTATTCTAAAGAGACCAAAGAGTATATGTAATCACCTAGACTGTACATATCTCCGAGATAGAACTGCTTGTCATCCTTCTCCAGCACGCCGCCGTACACATACAGCACGGAGCGGTGCGCCGCCAGCGCCGCCGACATGCGCGCGCACGGCCCGCCCCCCGCGCGCCCCGCCCCGCACACACCGCGCTCCGCCCCCGCACCCGCCCCCGCCCCCGCCTCCGCCACCGCACCACCCAGCTTTATTGTGAACACCTCGTCCGTTATCACTGTAATATAAACTCGCTAATAGTATCAGATTTCATTTCACTTATTCTATGTAGGGCAAGTACCAAAGAGATTAAAAAATTATATACAGGATGCGTTGTTGACAGTTCACTTGAGACATTTTTCACATGATCCACTAACGCTGCCTATTGATAGGTCCTCAAAACCACATGTCAATATAATTTTGGATGGAGCTTATCATAATTTTGTAAAATGTTTTATAACATGTGAATAAAAGGACATGAGGTGGACTAAACTTGACAACATAGTACCTTACACAGTTACCGGTAAAAAAATATTGTTCACTATGTCTAGTTTACGTATTTCTTAAATATCTTTTTAAGTAGAATTAGCTCATAAGATGTGTACATAGGCGTCACTAGAAGTGTTGGAGATACTTTAGGGACAAAAAAAATGCTAATTAGATGTATTTTTGAAGTCTTGATCTCCAGCTGGTGACACCGATGGTATACCTGTGACGGGTTCCGGGCACGGCTGCTCGATGGGCGTGTCTGGTACCACAGGTGGGCGTGGCTGCTCGGAGCGCAGCGTGACAGCATGCCAGCGCGCTGTCTCCAAATCCAATACGGACAGGTCGTCGCTCATTTCACCTTTAAGCTCTTCTTCTGTCTCTTCTACATCCTACAATGGATAAAACGAACTAAAGACTACATTACTTCTATAATTAACATAAAATAAAGTAGAAAGTCGTCGAACCACCTAGACGGGGCACATTTTCCGTACATGATATCGAGGATTGACAAATGTGACCAGACTTTGAGAACTATGTCGTCTAACTTTGACCGTTAATTCGATAGTGACCAGTGTGACGAACTAATTTAAAAAAAAAGGCTGTACTTTAGAGAAAAATACGTCAGATTTTGATTTTAGTCTGTTAACATTTTTTTTTTAAAGGCCACATTCTGTATAAGATATTGGGCAAACCTACATCCAGTGAGCAGAAAAAAGCTGATGATTAAGATGATGAAGAGGAGGCTGAAAGTAAGTTAATACTTACATTAACGCCACCGAATACATAGGCCCTGTTAGCGTGCACGTTAACAGCGGCAGCGAGGCCAGCGCGCGCCGGCCGCGCCCCGCCGCCCAGCGCGCGCCACGCCCCGCCCCCGCCCCCAGCCCCGCCCCCGCCCCCGCCACAGCTCAGCCGGAACATGTCCGTGTGCGTGCACGCGCGCTCCACACGACCCTCACGCACGCGAGAGAAACCACCGTATATTATCACCTGTATCACAAATACATCAATCTTTACTAATATTATAAAGAGGAAAGATTTTTGTATGTATCGGAATCTCAAAAACTTCTCAATAAAAAGCTACGATATCAGCATAGCAAATCGCGAGCAACAGCTAATATTTTACATAAGTTTTTTTATATATTCTTAAACCATAAAAACTTAATTCTCGAGTATAAATCCGCCACTTTCAGCATATTATAATGCTATATTATATTTACAAAAGTTTTTTTTTTTTATAAGATAAGGTGGCAAACGAGCAAACGGCCACCTGAAATCGCCAAAATGGCGAAGTGACCGCTGCCCATAGACATCCGCAATTGCAGATGCGTTGCCTACCCTTATCCGACGGAGGAGGAGACGCACATAAAGAGGATATTTCCCCTTCTTATGAATCTCCTCCACTGTCAAATCCACTTCCTCTTCCCAACCTCTTTTTAAAAGGAAAGGGTGGTAAAGAGAAAGGGACTTAAATTAGGCCTCCAGCACCACACTCATCAGACGAAACACGGAATTGCTTCCATTTCACGACTGTCTTCTGTGTGGTCGTGGTATTACACCGGGCGTGCCGGCCCTGCAGTGCTAAGATGTTAAAGCGGGCACTACCACCAGTTTTGATGAATGGATTTTACTACGTATCTTACAAATGGCTTAACGGATCTCGGGTAATTTAGACACAGATATAAAACATATTCTGAAAGAACACATAGACTAGCAATAAAGTTTTTTTATTTAAACTTTTATTACAAGCTAAAGTACTTTATAAACATATAAAAAGAGATTTACCGAGTCATTCCCCGCAGGTAGCATAAGACAGGCTGATCTTGGACTGGGCCCTCTGCCATTAGGTGTGATCTTCTCCCAAGTCCTAGTATCCAGGGAGAAGGCGTACAGATCATCATGGTAGCGACACTCGCGGCCGTCATCGCAGTACCCGCCGAACACAAGCAGCCGCCGCCCCACCAGCGACATACGGTGTCCGGACCGTGCCGACGGACCATTCGGAGCTACAACCTAACAATAACATTTGACTTGTTATCTACAGGTCTTGGATTTGGCCTTACTTACAGTAAAGGGAAACATCGTTATGCCTGCACATATCAGAGAAGAAATTCAAAGAAATGTGTGAAGTCAACCAAACTGCAGTGGGCCAGCGTGGTTGACCATGGCTTATTCCTTAACTTTGGGAAGGTTCAAAGCCCCTCAACGGGGACATATAGTGAGCTGGTGACAATCTTATCTACCACACTTATACCTAGTAAAATGTTTCCAAAATTAATGTTAGTATAATACCTTTTCCCATTTCTTCTCTGCAAGTGAGAAACACCACAGATCCTTGTAATGGTAGAACTGAGTCTCTGAAGGGCTTGTGAACTCCCCGCCAAACACCCATAGTTCACCTCTGGGAATACAATTAATTAATAAAAGGCTGTTTTAAGGAAAAATGAATATTGTCATATTCATGGAATGTGTCCCACATGGTCAATGGCATCTTGTATAAGTCAGTTTGATATTCAAAACATAATACATCTCTTATTGGATCTCTATATAAGATCTATATCAGAAGAATTCTCTTTTGTAGGTAGACTAGTTTTTGCACACAACTCCATCCTTGTAAAATTTAAAAAAATTAGTAAGTAGTCTATGTGTTCTTCCAGACTATGTTCTATATCTATTTCATCGAGATCCATTTAGGCTACCTTTAACAAACAAACATCCATCTATCCAAACATTCACATTTATAATAATAGTGTGATGTTTCTGTTTAAACTAGTCCTTAGTCAGAGCAGAGTGGAGACACCTACATGGTCTATAACTTACTTATTAGCAGGTGTAGCTACAGCTTGGTGAGCGCTGCGAGGTGGAGGTGCACCAGGAGCCTTTATTTGTCGCCAGTTATTGCTTACCGGATTGTAGAATATCAGCTCATTGTATACTTCTGTCTGAAATTATTTATAGCAGATTACAGTGTACCCTTTAACACATATTTCTATGTTACAACCAATTGATAAATTATCAAAATACTTATGTTTACTTTCACAGTTATTAATCTAAGATATAAATAAATGTATTTATGTCAAATCCATACCTTTTGGCCATTATGATATTCACCACCAAATAATATAAGTTCATTGAGCGTGGGATGCGGCGTCAGTGAGGCGTACGCTCTAGCACTCGGAGGCCCTGGTAGACTTTTCTCACTAGCCGCCGCACGCTTCGCTTCTTCCCGTTCTATTTGCGCTACAACTTTAGCTATATCTTCCTATAAATAAAAACATTTAATATCGCTACTACATTTAATATATCGTATAATACTAGTAATATAGTTATAAAGGCGTAACTAATAATAAATAATATTAAACAAATGTTTAGTAACCTCTCCCAAGTTTGCTAGTTCCTTTTTTAACTTATTTGCTAACTTCTTCTCTGTTTTCGCAGCGGTCTTTACAGCACCGCTTACTTTATTTTTATTTTTCTTCTTACCCATTTTGATGTTTTAAAATTCCTAACTTATTATAAATATTTAGTTTTATTATTTTTCCATAACCTATAACACATGTAAACTTAAATGACAGTTGACATTGACAGTGCCGGAATGGGTCCAAATCCGAAAACTTAGAACAATTTCCGTTTGTATCAATGTGTAAATGTGATATCAGAAAATGCCTTGCCTTAGATTTAAGAATTGCACTTTTACAATAACACCATTCCTAATTTATAAAAATCATGAAATAATAAATTGTTTTAGGAACGTTTTAGATTTGTTTCCGTTTCCGTTTTATTGTCATTTATTTGACTTTGACATCTATTAAAAAATAAAAACTGGCTCCGAGAACTCTGTAACTGTATTCGTGTATTTTTCCATAAATCTGAAATCAGATTAACAATCTAATTAAGGGACCCCTAACCAATATGTTAAAACTAGAAGATTGTTCTATTGTTATTCAATGTTAATTCCTAGTTTAGTATAAGACTGCAATTTTTGTTGTAAAAGTTGTGACATATAGTTTTAAGTTGTACTTTCTAGTATAAAAACATAATGAATAACCCTCCAGGAGGAGCATCGGTAAATATATTTTTGTTTATTATCAACAATTTAAAATACTTCAATCTATACTCATTTTCTTGCAATTTTAAGATATCATTTTTCTGACATTATTTTCTTATGTGAAGATTTATTTCATGGGATACATTGGAAACAATTAACTAAGGGAAATAATTTAACCTAATACGGCTAATAGAAAAAGTCCAAATTGAAACTGGTAGTTTGTTTTAATTCAAATTTTCTATTACTTGCCACATAGGCAATTTAGGTCGTCATATTTTCACAATAAATTTAGACAGTACATAAATCCCTTGAATGTTATGTATGTATGCTTGAATAACATTATGATTAATATTTGCAATAGTGTATTCAAGTATAATTTGATTCGTTAACTTATTTTTCAAACATATCTTTGTATATAGTACAATGTCAAAATAACAAAGTTCAGCACTTTTAGTCCCACTTCTCTTCCTGCAATAGGACAATCTATCTTGGGGCAATAGTTTCTGCTATTACTAGTGTGCATTTTGCAAGTGATCTTCAGCATATCATTGAAAAAGCATACTCCTCCCTTAAAGGCCCACAGTGCATCTGCAGTTCTCTCGGTGTCATGGATGTTAATGGGCGTCAGATCAAACATTAAACGATCCACTGCTCGTTTGCCCCCTTTTACTATAAAAAGCAATTGTTACAGTCTCAAGATGCGGCAGTACAAGAATTCACAATAAGAGTGCCAAAGAATATTAAAAAGAAACATCATGTGATGAGATTCAATGCCACACTAAAAGTGGACTTTGCAAAATGGACTCATGTTAAGATGGAACGAGAGAATAATATCAAGGAATTCAAAGGGATTGAAGAAGAAATGCCAAAGTAAGGAAGTTTATATCATTTGTATTGAGAACCTTAATATTGTTGCCATTGGAAATTTCCAATTTTAGTAACAATGTAGATTCAAAACTTCAGATTGATGGATCCAGTTGTTTAATAGAAGGTTTCTGTAGACTCAACTCATCTCAATGAAATTGGCATGGATGTGACAAAATCTAGAAGACCACATACATTGTGTTTTCTTCTTGATTTTGTCAAGTGACACATCTTACTAATATTATAAATACGAAAGTTTAGATTGATGGATGTTAGAGTTTGTAACTTAAACAGCTGAACATGTCTCGATGAAATTTGGCATAGATGTAGAGGATAGTCTGGAAGAACACATAGGCTACTTCCTTTTTTTTTTATTCCATGCGGACGGAGTCGCGGGCGAAAGCTAGTAAACTATAAATGTTATCTGTAATGTTTATGTATGTAAGATAGTGATGTACTAACAAAAATATCAGATATGGTGCAGGCTCGGAGTACGGGCGAGATCTGCGGGAAGAGGCTCGCCGCAAGAAGTTTGGCATCACATCTAGGAAGTACAAGCCTGAAGATCAGCCGTGGATCCTTAAAATTGGTGGCAAGAAGTAAGTGGAGATGTAAAAACAATGCCAAATTTAATGAAGCATCATTTTGCTAAATAGATAATAAATTTAGATAATCATATGAGCCTGAGATCATCTATCAGTCTGTACTTGCCTCGCCAATGCTGATGGATAAGCTAAAAAAAAAAAATTGTCAGTAAATGGGTTGATGTAAGATTGCTATGTGTGCTATGACCCTTATTTTGACTTGTTAATATGATATATTAGAACTTTGTAACACTGACTCTATTTTCTTGCCGATATTCAACATTAACTTACTTAAATATGTTTAATTTTTTTTTTTTAATATTTCAACAGGTTCAAAGGTATCCGCGAAGGTGGTGTGTCAGAGAATGCTGCATATTACGTGTTCACTCACGGTGTTGGCAACACTATTGAAGCATTCCCTTTGCTTGAATGGTAAGTCTACATTGTATTCCAAATGTTTGAACCTACTTATCATTTATTTAGCAAGTTTCCGAGATTTTTTTATGAGCTTTATGTATACTAATGTAAAGAAAGATTTGTATTTTGTAATTCGATTAGACATTGCCTTTAGAAAGCTGCAATATTACTGTTACATAGGTTATATATTTTTTTCTTTGGTGTAGTAATTTCTTAAGTAAAAAAAAAGAGTAAATTTATTTCTAGAGATCTCTAAATAGATTGTTCTCTACAATTTGAATTACTTGTAATTTCTAGTATAGTACTTTAACCAAATAATTTTATAGCAAACTAGCTTTCGCCCTCGACTCCGTCCGCGCGGAATAAAAAAACAAAAGCAAGTAGCCTATGTGTTCTTCCAGAGTAGCCTCTATGTCTATGTTAAATTTCATCAAGATCCCTTCAGCGGTTTACGCTACAAACACTAACAAACATCCATCCATCTGAACTTTCGCAATTATAATATTAGTAAGATGTATTTATATATAATACCTAAATTAAGTACAGATTTAAAAATATAGTTATGTAATCCCAGGTACAACTTCCAACCTATACAAAGATATAAGGCATTATCCGCTGAAGAAGCTGAACAAGAATTTGGAAGGTACACTTTTTATATGTGAATAGTATAAGAAATATGTTCTAAATGAAATAATTTCATGTTTGTATATTGAAATTTGTTGATATAATTTTCGTAGAGCGTCGGTGACTCAGTGGTAAAGACACTTGACTTGTAATCACGTGGTCTTGGGTTCGAATCCCACTGTACCAATGTGATTTTCGATTTTTCTAATTTGCATATGTACTTAATTTACCCGACTTTCTTACGGTGAAGGAAAACATCGTGATGCCTGCACATATCAGCGAAGAAATTCAAAGATATGTGTGAAGTCAACCAACCTGCAGTGGGCCAGCGTGGTTGACTATGACCTAGGTACCCTAACTTTATGATAGGCTCCGAGCCCCTCGGTGAGGACATATAGTGCTGGTGATGATGATGATGATATAATTTTCAGACGGAATAAAGTGATAAATTACTTCTCCCTGATGTTTCGTAAGCGCATGCGCGGCGAGGACGGCGCAGATGACGGTGATGACCCTGATGAGAAGAAGCCCAAAGGAGCTAAGGCTAAAAAAGGTCACATATTTATATTATAACATTATTATTAGCGTTCTCCCGCGACTTTACGGGTGAAATAAAAAAAATAAAAAATGTAGCCTATGTAACTCAAGGATAATGTAGCTTGTTAAGCATATTTGTAGAAGAAATATAAGATTTTTTTAATTCCGCCCAGTAGTTTTTGAGTTCAATATAAGCAGAAATATAATTCTTTCGTTTTTATATTAGCATAGTTTACTTATAGCTTATAAGAGAAATTTAATTACTGTTTGGATTTTCATAAACAATATTCGACAATAAAATGTTGATAAATCATTCAGTATATTAAATATGCATAAATTTCTCATAATTTAGGAGAATTATTAATTAATATATTAATATATTAGCGGTCGTTCACAAACTCTGTTCGGAATTAAAGAAAAAAAGGATGTTTATATTTTTTTAAATTTCATGCTAAAGAAGTCGCAAGCAACAATTATTTATGAGTAATTATTTTTTTTAAATCTATTCATTAAATTTCAGAGCTGAAAATATCAGAGATGGATGAATGGATGGCGTCTGATGATGACTCCGATGACGACTCGGAGGAGGGGGACAAGGACAACGACAGCGACTCCGGCGCTAAGAAGAAAAAGGACAAAAAAGGTTTAAATTCCATACTTTAGTAGATTTTCATAAATTAAATTATGTATCCCGGGGTGGCATTTTGTGTGCCATTTATGACATATTTTGGCAAGTTATTTGATGGCCCGTCTAAGATGTCATTAAAAATTTCTTTAAAAAAATGGCACTTTGATGCAAAAATATTCCTATATATAATTGTTATGTTATTTAAAGCGGCACTAACTAAGAAGAAGAGGAAAGTAGATGATGAAGCCTTCGAGGAAAGTGATGATGGTGATGAAGAAGGCAGAGAAAAGGACTACATATCTGACTCATCGGAAAGGTAAATATTGTAAAATGTACTTTAACAGATTGCAATAAGATCTAATTTTGATCTAATTGGAACCATTTTGCATGAGATGTATGGATTGCATTAATTTTTAAACTGTGGAATTAAATGGATTGGAAAAAATAACTTAGTTTAGTTTTTTTACACTTTCAGTGAATCAGATCACGAGTCTAAGGCGAATAAGGAACTGAAAGGTGTCGCTGAGGAGGACGGACTCAGGTAATTAATATCTTACCAATCTATCCACTAATCTTACTATTATAATAATGCGTAAACACACACTTCTTTGTTACCTAAGATGTCAGAAATTGCACCATATTATTTAATAATTCTTTTTTTAATAAAATGCCCTACACTTACGTCACGCTTTAGGCTATCTATTTTCACGCCATTAAACTTAGGGGGTAAATATTTTGCATAAAAATCGTAATGTGGGAAAGAGGTCATATGTTGCTGCCAACATCAAGAAAGAAATCTGCTAAGGTTTGTCATGTCATGTCATTTTGACATTTGCTATTGATAATTTGACAAATTAAACAATAAAAAAGAGTTTGTATAATTACATGAGGATGAAGCCACACGGGAACATCTAGTAAATATTATAAAAGCGAAAATTTCGATTGTTGGATGTTTGTTAGATTTTGTAACCTAAATGGCTCTTGATTAAATCTAGAATAAATATAAAGAATAGTCTGAAAGCAGACATAGGCTACTTGTTTTTGTTTTTATTTGTAACTCCACGCGGACGAAGTCGCGAGCGAAACATAGTTGTTTGTTAAACTATTAAATTGTTAAAAATACTATGCAAGTTTACACAAAGATTTTTTACGAATTTTACGTTACCAAATCTCTGATAATTTTTCTAAGGATTGTAATAATTTTACAGAAAGAAGCAAACATTTGTTTCATAATTATTAACATATCTATGAGTAAATTATTATTAACGTCTACGTCTCAGTGGTTATTCCAATATTAGTCTGATTACGTATAAATTAAAATTTATTTATAACATTTGTTAGGAAAATCCTAACATCGGAGGAGGAGTCGGAGGAGGAGCAGGAGCAGAAGCAGGAGTCGGAGCAGGAGGACGAGCCCACCAAGGAGGGGGAGGAGCGCGCCAGCAAACTCACTAAGAAGGCCAAGAAGAAGGGGGATGAAGGCAAGAAAGGTACACAAAGCTGATACACTTTAAAATTAAATTAACCTAAGTAAGCCAAGAAATTAAAATAATCCCATTTTACTTTACACTATAAGTTAATTAATAGTTAGTTTTCTTGGCAAAAAGGAAATAAAAAAATCAAAAATTGAATTGTACCTCCTTCTTTGAGGTAAGTTCAAAACATATATTTTGTCAATTTTGTGTAATACAGCAGTAATATTGCAGTGGATTTGTTTTGTATTTCAAACTTTTTAATTTTCTGTTTTTAAATAAAAAATTCTTTGTTTTTTTTTTCTAAATACTATGTTGAAACATTTGATAGTCGAGTATTTGTTAGAATTAAGAAGAATCATTAATTAATGTAATGTTTCTTATGTTAATATTTACCAGAGTCGAGCAGTGAGTTCAGTTCTGATTCCGACACCGACCCTGAGACCAGCGGACCTAAGAAGACCAAGAAGACAAAGACCAGCGAAAAGAACGCGCCCGCGGCTAACTCAGGTGATTTTTATAACGAATCTTAACTAGATATCATGTATTTAAAAATGCTAATGATATAGTTATGCAGTAGTTAAATTTGTCATTCAGATTTAGTTTATTTGTAAAATGTCATGAGTAACATTGGTCTATACAAAATTAACATCTAGTAAAATCGACTCTATTGCAAAATTTTTGACTTTGTGCCTCCTCCATTAAAGTGCACATACTTTTGCCCCCAATGTGGAGGTGTATACTTTGCCCCTATGAGGAGGTATCGACTTTGCCCCTATCAGGAGGCGCAAATTTGTGCCTTCAATGAGAAGATGCAGATTTGTGCCCTCAATCTTAACGCACAGTCCTGTGTCTCCCAATGTAGAGAAGCAGATATGTATCCCCAATTTGGGGGGCACGGACTTGCTGTGGCATTAGATAGTGAACCCACGTTGGTATTATTGGGCCTTGTGTGTAGCGCCGGGTTCTGCGAGCACGTCTCGCGCGGGCACGCCGCAGCCGGGGGGCGCGGGCGGGGGCGGGGGCGCGGCGGCGGCGGTGGCGGCGGCCAACGCGGCCAGCGCGCACCCCCCCAACAAGCGAGTCAAACTTGATGCTGCCTACACGTAAGTATTCTACTCTATATTCTAATCTATGCTCGAATTCTGACATCATCGTTTGTTGTCTATGGTTTTTTGTGACGTTGTATAATCTATGAAATTTGTCTTTTCTTTTTAATTCGACTATACAATAATACCTACGAGATGCAGAAATCTGTTTATTTTGTTTAAGCAGGGTATCTTTAGAAACAAATTATTTAGCCCTAGTATAACATTTGTGTGGCTATGGTTGTTTTTGGCTTGTTTGAAGTATGTCTATTGAGGTGTGATGTGTTTGTGTGCAGCGAGTGCGGGGTGACGGAGGAGGCGGTGCGGCGCTACCTGGCGCGCAAGCCGATGACCACCACGGAGCTGCTCACCAAGTTCAAGTCGAAGCGCACCGGGGTCAGCAGCGACAGACTCGTCGAGACAATGACGCAGATACTGAAGCGCATCAACCCCCTCAAACAGAACATCAACGGCAAAATGTACCTCAGCATCAACCATACTTGATGAATAAACTTGTCAATTCATTGTCTTGTTTCTTTTATTTGTCCACTCTGTTAGGTTTTTTAATCTATGGTAGTATGGCGGAATGACAGTTGGAGGATCATAGATTATAAAAGTATTAAACATTATTTTTTCTTAATTTTATTTTTAAAATATGGTGCCGTACATACGGTAATACATTTTAGGTTTTTCCTAACTTCAATCTTATTGAAAATTAATTACATAGTCATAAATATCTTATTCAATTATCATATTCTTACGTAACGTTTCTTAATCTTCTCTTACGTAATGTTTACATGTTTATTTCGACGTTAACTAGCGCTTAAAACTAATCCAAAAACAACAATTGTTACTGACAAAAATATTTCGCATGAATTATGTGATGAGCGCTTTTTCTTTCTCATTCAAATCACGTTCTTCCTCAGCTTTTCTGAAACGAACATTTTTACATAGAATAGTCTATTTTTCATGTGGAAGAAAAGGGATGTTTCATAACCGCTTAAGATGGAAATCAGTGGTTTCTGCCACCCCCTTCGGATTTGTGTTATAGTTGTTGAAGTTAGTCTATCATAAAGTAAAATAATAGAGTTTCGTAACAAAACATCTCCCATCTCAGTCTTACCCGCAGAGAGTGTGTGACCTCATGATCTTCTCTCCTTCAGCGATGGTTTGCGGCATTGGCCGGCCCTTGGTCTCCGGCAGCAAGAAGCAGAAGCTGCTCGCCGTCAACGCGATCGAGCCCAACGTCAGCATTGGGAACGGACCCCAGATACGTGCCTAACAAACATTAACCAAATCACAATATTATAGGCTAGTGTAAGTTTACATCTGAACTACATCTACACATGAAACTGGTTAGAATTTTCTATAGTCGAATTAGATCTTTTGATTTTAACATTCTTCTATCTTCTTGGTTTCTTCTCTTATTCTTTTACCGACATCTTTCTTTCCTTACAAAAAATATAGCGTTTAATTTTTTTTAAGAAAACAAGGTCATGTGATTTTGTAAACATATGTTTATATAAAAGTAGTTTACCGAGTAGACTATCAATGGTGAGAGCATGTTGGCGACGTAACCGCTAACGTGCACGAGAGACAGGCCCGAGGCGCGCGCGCCAGTCGGCACCAGCTCGGTACTCCATTGCACCGCCGCCGTGCACGCCATGTTGATTGCGAACCGGGAACCGATCGCCAATATCATTTGTGGTAGACCTGGAAACATGAATATTAAAAAAAAGAAAATTAAACCAGAGACTTAACAACAAGTTCTCTTATGCCCAGTTAATAAAATTCCCAGTTAGTTAAACCCTTGTTAAAATTAGAAGCAAAATAAATGATATGTACCTTTAGGCACGAAAGCTGCGGTTACTGTAAATATTCCTGTAATAACAATAGGTCCCATCGCGAGGTTCCTTCTTCCTAACCTGCGAAATTAAATTACAAATAAATAATAGCCTTAACTTATTTAATTAATAAATTTTACCCAACAAGTGTGTTCAACAATACTCTAACCTGTCCAGTAAGACAGCAACAAGCCCCACTGATGGTATTTGCGTAGCTGAAGCGAGGGTAAACGCCAGGAAGAAGTCGAGCCCCAGACCCTCGGACATGCGCACAAGCCCGTCGAAAATCACCATACAAGCCATGTAGATTACCATCAGTAATAACATCATCTTCCGCAAAGGGGCGCTTTTGAACACGTCGATTATAGATTCCCTCTCTCTGGCTTGACTTGATGATACCTGACGGAATATTCAATTATTGGCTTGCAATATAAAATAACTTACATATCAACAAGAAGTAAGTAAAGTAACTTACAATAAATTCATCCATAATGTTCTGTGGGACTTTTGTGCGGTTGATTGTCTCGAATCTTTTCAATACTTTAACAGCTTGGCTCACTTTGCCGCGCGATGCGAGCCATCTGAAAAAATGAGTGCAATATTGGTTTTCTGAATAGATTTAGAATTTTGTATATTACGTAGAAAAAAACTATATTTAGTTGTAAATGTTATTAATTAGAAGTGCTGTCGTTACAGATGCTTTAAGCTTTTGAAATAAATTACTCTAATCACCTAGCGCTCTCCGGTATTAGGAAAGGCACCAGCAAACACGATGACAGCGGCAATGTAGTGTACCAGAGGAACTTGCGCCAGTCCGCGATCCAGTACGCCAGCCAGGGGATCAGCAGGAAGCTACCGCCGAAGAAGAAGGCGATTGGGAAGTTCGCCGCCCACGTCCTTTGCTTAGGACCCACGTACTCTAACACTATGAAGGACAAAGATCGCAATGTTTTTGACTATTAATGTTTTAATAAAGTAACTTAAAGTTAGAAGGACGTATGTATGTGGATTTAAATAGATAAATAAAATATGTGAAAATCTCACCGAGTATATACAACAACATGAAGCAGTTATCAAACGCCATTCCAACGAGGAATCGACAGAAGATAAAATCCCATAGTCCCTTTGTGAATATAGTGCCCAAGCCGCCAACGCACGCTATTAGGTTTGAACCTGGAAGTAAAGTTAACTGTAGAATATACATTTAATATCAAACTAGCTCAGAATATTAGTGAAATTAACTATTAAACAGTTTCAATACCGAAGTACCTACTACAACTTTGTCTTATATATTAACAATAATATGAAGTTGATTTTAATCTTGATCTTTGGTCCAATTAGCATATAAATCTTTGTAATATCATTAAACCTTACCGACCAAAGCTGGAACCCGTCCGAAATGATCTGCTGCCCATCCGAATATAATACCTCCGGTGAAGGAGCCCACGAAGTACATTGTCTGAGCGAACGGCGCGTAGCCGGCGTACTCGCACACCCAGCCCCGCTGACGAATTACATGTATTGAATTAAATAACAATATATCCCTGTACCACTTTAAGCAATTCAGTAGTATACACTTAACGAGCCTCACATATTTTCAATGG
This sequence comes from Papilio polytes, assembly GCF_000836215.1. Taxonomy (NCBI): domain Eukaryota; kingdom Metazoa; phylum Arthropoda; class Insecta; order Lepidoptera; family Papilionidae; genus Papilio; species Papilio polytes. The sequence goes on along the minus strand of NW_013525024.1, from coordinate 2,567,703 downwards.
TGCAGCTTTCTCCTTCTGATTAAAACTCACCTCGCTGACGACGGTATGATATGGAATGTCTCCCAGCTTAAAGTCCCAACCGTGTTGACAGGGTACCGTGGGTGTACTGGGCTCCGGTGGCTGCATGGCGTCCAGCACGTTGCTCCAGTTGGCCGCGTACACAACGCACTGCGCCCAACCTTCCCCAACGCGGGGTACAGACAAGTTGCGTCTAAAAAGATGTTAAAGTAATTCCATTCGTGTTTTTCAAGAAGCAAAAATAATTTGGTTTTTGTGTACATGTAACTATAAGCATTAGAAATTCATGATAAAAATACTATTGGAAATATCCGAAGAGCATTTGGAATTACAGGACGTGTAAAAGTCTTTCTGACCTGGTCTCCAAATCTAAGTGTTCCAACTCCGGTACATGGCACCAGTGCTGCTGCGGTGTGGCCGTGATGAACATTTGCCCGAAGTATATGAAGGTAAAGAACAGACTGAACGGCAGCATGGAAAGGAAGAGCAGTTTCTGGTAGCGGCCCATCTCCCCAACGTGGAAGAGCACCCGCTCCAGCGCATCGCTGCCTTCCGCTTCTTTCTTCATCTCTTCTTTATAGCTCTACGAAAAAAATATGTTGGAAAGCTAGTCAGTTTCATAAACTATGACAGCCGAAGAATTAAAGAAATAATATACTCTAGATACTCTAGATATACTCTATTTTAGAGTATATTATTACCTAGATTACCTAGAAAATTGTTAGCTACATTGTTTTTAATTACTAAGTAGGTACACTTAATTTTACTTGTTGATATAAACGCATGTATTAATTACTGGTTTAATTTTTACACACGGCAATACTATAGATAATCCCATTTCGATGTTGTAATCTTTGCATAAGTTTATCTCGATGTTATTACGAAATATGCAATAAAAGTCAAGTTTAGGATACCAAATGGATGTTCATACTAATCTGATAATAAGCGCCTAATTTAGTTGGCCTGTTGACAATTGGACAGCGATAAACTTTATTACGATAGTAAAGTTGTATTTATGACACATGTTGAAGCACAATCATTGTTTGTAATGCTATCTAGCTTAGCTAAGTGCGATGGGCGTCGCCAACCGTTAGCGATGATAGTGTTAAGTGACCCTACAATCAATAATCGAATTTTAGTTGTGATTCACTGCGGCAAGTAAAATTATAATTCTTCATCTGGTGCGGCTGCGTGCAAATTCGCCCTCAATGATATTTCCGCCAGTGCGTAGCAGGTCTTACTTGACCCACCAGCACTAGGATAGATTAAATAGTTACAACTTTTTGGAAACATAATGTATACATTTTATGTAATGTAGTATACATCTGAGATAATCGTTTCGCTCTAGCAAAAGCGAGATAGTTTTCTTCGTCTGTACCCCGTCTGGTTGATATCGGCCTGTTACGGATACGTGTTAAAAATTGATAATTTAAGAGAACTTAAAAGCTTTAATGTTTGTACATTTTTCTTTAGTATTTTGAATTACTATGATGAGTTGAGCTTTTAAACTTTTAACAAAAATCACAACAGATTACGTTACTGAAACTTTACCGTTAACTTTACGAGCTTGTACGAAAAATTTAAAAATGTTCTGGTATGAATATTTCGGCAGTGGAATTGTCGCGTTTTTTTTTCATAACAATACAAACATAACAAACCTCAACATAATCTGGATCGTCGTTTTCTACTTTAGTCAAAATCATCTTGAAAATTAACACAAAAACATATAACAACTGTCTGTTTGTAAAACCGTTCGTCACCAGCTGCCGGCCGAGGATGAGTGATCGCGGGGTTCGCAGCGTCCACATATTTACAACCGTTGGATTCTTGATAAAAAGAATTTCGTAATTAGACCCATAATTTTGAGATTAGCCTCAAGCCAGACACCTTCCGATGTACAATGTGTACATAAGATTTTAAATGTACATAATTGTTTATTTGCTAGTTATGTAAGATTTAAGAAAATCCACGCCAATCAGTTAAAACTAATCGTATGTTCGATTTCAGCAAACTTATGTCAAACTGATATTAGATGCTTGATCCAACGGAAAAATGTCATAATCCTTATATTGAAGGAATGAATGAATGAATATGTATTTATTTCCACAAAATAGAAATTACATAAAAGAACTTATTCTACAGGAAACACAATCGTGGCAAAAGGAAGACAGCTCAGCGAATGCAGGACGGAATAAGCCGTTCCTGCGCTGATTTTCAGCTGGCTCCTTCGCACTCAAGGAACATATAGCTTAATCATTAGGCTAACCGTCTGTACTAATTACATATCTATACAGAAATAAAAAATAAAAAATACACTTTTAAAAAAAATTAAAAAAAAAATCAAACAAAAATGGGACATCATAAAGAAAAAATATTAAGTAGTTCCGTAATACGTATTAATTATTGTCAATATACTTAGAATTTATTTGGAAATTTAAATTAGGCCCAGTGCGTTTTCTAATGACCCCCCCCCCCTCAATCTCGCACATCTATCTTGTCTGTATGAAACGATAAACATTAAACTCACCAGTAAGGATGTTTGCTGTTAAGCTCAGGTTGATAAGTTTTTGTCAAAATCACCGGGAATGTTGGTACATTGAATGACGAAATCTTTTTGTTCATTTATTTTTTCAATACATTGATTTTTTTATAAAAATTAATTTATTGTTGGAGAAATATTAAAGAGTAGGAATGTGAAGAAAGTTAAACAAAATACAGTAGATCGGAAGAAAATTAATTCTGTGCTGTTCGACCTTAGCTCATAAAAAAAAAATCTTGAACTAATAAAATATACAAAAGCAGTTAATTTATTTAAATAATTAAATTAAATTCTTCTATATTCCTAAATTTTATTATTTACGTATACGTATAACTTTAGTTTACTTTTATTACAAAATTTCTAACGATTGTGATGATGACTGTACATTACGATAACAGTAAACCGAAGCCTTGTCATTTAGTAATTAGAGACAAAATTAGGATAATACAATGAGATGTATAATCCAAGCTTTAATCTGTTATTGGGCGTTGAAAAGGCATTCAATTACCATTACTATGTTATACATAACAGCAACGTTCCTCTTTGAAATCAAAGTCCTTTGTATGTTTGAATACATAATTTTCTTGGTCGACTAAGCCAGCGTGAAATTAAAAAAAATAGCCTATGTTACTCACAGATAAATTACCTTTGTAATGGTGATAGAATTGTTGAAATCGGCCCAGTAATTTTTACGTGAATCGAATACAAAAATACAAATCTTTTCTCTTCATAACATTAGTACAGATATAGATAATGCTTGTTGTTTTTTTGCTGCAAGCTTCAAGTATTAACATGAGTTTACAAGAAGTTAATAAAAGAATATTACTTTGATGTTTAACGTTGTGACATATTTATATTAAATTGAATAAAAGATTTGAAATTTATTTTAATCTTATAATATTTAATGATGGACGTTAAATAATACATGAAATTGTTAATATAATAAATATTTATTCTAGAAAATTGACTTAGTATCACAGTAACTACTATATGCTATCTATAAATTGAACTACAGATTTCCAATGATTTCGTGAGCTTGGAATATGTGTGACGTCAATTTCCCACAGCGTATCACCTACGTGATGAAGGCATCCCTTTTCTCGTACTTATAATCATCTTTGTTCTCAGCTTTTCTGTAAATATATCAATGGAAGGTAAACTTGTGAGACTACCGTTTGATTTATTTTAATATAATTAAGGAATCTTACCCGCACACGGTGTGCGACCGGACGAATCTCTCCCCTTCATCCATGGTCTGCGGCATGGGCCGGCCCATCGTCTCCGGCAGAAGGAAGGCGAAGCTACTAGCCACCAGCGCAGTGCCGCCCAAAATCAATAGTGGTAGGGGGCTCCAAACTCGCTCCTAATTCACATTAATTATTAGAAATTCATTAAATTACATTTATGGTTAATCGATAGTCGTGGAGCTTTGTATTGCCAAACATTAGCCATTTTTCAAAGTCTGCTGTACCCATGTTAATTTAGAATCTTACCGAATATACTATGAACGGTGACATCATAGTTGCGATGTACCCGCTGACGTGTATGAGTGCGGAGCCCGAGGCGCGCGCGCCAGTCGGCACCAGCTCGGCGCTCCACTGCACCATCGCCGTGTACGATATATTGATCATGAACCGAGACGCGATCGCCAGCGCCACCTGCGGCACGCCTGTACAAGGTCACTTTGTCAGATTATATCGACACTAGTTGTTGCTCGCAACTTCGTCCCCATGACATTAAAAAAATAATAATAACTATATCATATGTTACTCACTGATGCCGTAGCTCTTTAATAGTGAAAGAATTTTCGAAGAAATCGGCCCAGTACTTTTTGAGTTATTTCATTACATACAAAGATACATATCTTTTATATTTAAAATATTAGTATAACTATTGATTTGTGACAAGTGTTAGAACCATGGTTACACAGAAGACAAGCGTTATGATGTATCATCTATTTACTCGTAGTATTTACACAGGTGACATAATTTGATTACCTTTAGGTACAAACCCAGTTATAATCGTGAGAGCCCCAGCCATCACAGTAGGTACAATTGTGAGATTTCTTCGGCCCCATCTGGGAATAATCAAATATTCAGAATACATCACATAAACAAATAACATAAACCGAGTACAAATCTATCTTACCTATCTAGAACCAGGGCAACGATAGTGACAGAAGGTATCTCAGTAACGGAGGCGAGGGTGAAGGTGAGGAAGAAGTCGAGGCCCAAACCCTCGGACATGCGCACGAGACCGTCAAACATCATCGCGCACGCCATGTAGATCACCACCATGTATATAATCATGTTGCGCAGTGGTCTAATCTTTAAAAGATCGATTAGAGACTCGTTCGTCTCTTTGGTCTGAGTTGATGAAACCTGCAACGAACGAAACAAAAGAATGAATACACAACTTTTTAAAAATATATATAAAAAGTCCATGTCCTTTCTTGTTCTGAAATTAAATACCAATTTAATAATCGGTTTTTTATGTTTTGGTAGACACATTATAGAACATTTTGCTCCGTTCTTATTTATATAGTTAGCTAGCTCTTTATGTTTTAGCAGTTTTCATAGTTTTTCACTCTACATATTATATCCCTTACAATAAAATCATCCATAACGTGTTGAGGTATCTTCGTTCCGTTGACCTTCTCCAGTGATCTCAGCACTTTGACGGCACGGTTTACTTTGCCTCGCGATGCAAGCCATCTGTATTGTTAAAATAAAATATTCACACAGGAAACGAAATAAAACTATTTCCGCTTCGAGGTATCTTGAAAGTTAAAACAACGTAAGAAAACAGCATTTCTAAATGTATATAAATCATTTTATCAGTCACGACGGAACTTATTAAACAAAAACCGATAAAAATAACAAAAATCGAAGGTCGTTAGTTTAATATCTTATCGTATAGCAATCTCCGTAAAGTCCTGAATGATAACGTTGACTATCAATAGTGAATGAAGAGAGATAGGCTTTTGAAGCGGATTGTAATTGTAACAGTAACACTTCCCAAAGCGAAATCAAAACAAGAACATTACATGCAGTTATACTCGAGTCGATTACAAAATCAGAAAATCATTGCATGATTTTGAATTGAATTAAACAAAATACTGAACATTCCGTTCTTTTTCTTCTAAGTTTTTGTAAGGCTGAAATTGGTATTTAAAACTGATATTGGGAACGATTATTAAACACTCCAAAGTACTTGCTTCACAAGTGATTATCTATGCACAGTTCGTACCTGGCACTTTCTGGAATGACGAAGGGTGCGAACGCGCAAAGAGCCAAAGGCAAAGAGGTGACCCATAGAAACTTGCGCCAATCAGCTATAAAGTAAGCAATCCACGGCAACAAGAGCGCACCGGTGCCGAAGAAGAGAGCAGTAGACATGCTCACTAGTAACGTTCTGTACTGAGGTGCCACGTACTCCAACACTGAAAGACATGAAAGATTGCCAAATTAAATTAAGATACTCTCATATTCAGATTATGATATTAGACCCTTTATTATATAAGAACGCACCCAGTATGTACAGCATCATAGCGCAATTATCGAACGCCATTCCCACGAGGAATCTGCAGATGATGAAATCCCAGACGCCGGTTGTGTAAATCGTCCCTAAACCGCCGACGCAAGCTATTAAATGCGTACCTGGAAATCATTGTGCTTTATCTATTAAGCCATTACATAGTTGAATACTTTCCTAATAAGGGACTTAAGTAAAGACTGTTGAAAACGTGATCGAGAAACGTTTGGTTTTCCCAATGAACTGTAGATCTGTATATTAAAATCAATTGAATCATCCACTACTAAATAAAGAGCTTATTTAACAGATAGTGGATTTATTTGATTAGATAAAAACGTAATTATGTATCTATTCATTGCAAGATTATTACTTATATATAGCATAATTTAGGGTGCACGATCGATCTAATGACCATCTTAACTAAAAATATTAATCAATCATCATCATCATACGATGCATATATGATATATGGTTAATCTTAGCTCCAATTCCAACTAATTCTATAGAAGTTTAATTCTTACCGACCAACACGGGCACTCTACCGTAGCGGTCCGCCATCCAACCGAATAGTATTCCTCCTACTAAAGCACCTACGAAATATATGGTCTGTGCCAGAGGAGCGTAACCAGCGTACTCACACACCCAGCCGCGCTGAAGTAAAAAGGAAAATGAATATAGTTATTTTTGACCGACTTCCCAAAAGAAGGAGGTACTCAATTCG
>NW_013525024.1:2557697-2560377 GCF_000836215.1 Papilio polytes | reverse complement strand
ACCAGTGCTGCTGCGGCGTGGCCGTGATAAACATCTGCCCGAAATAGATAAATACGAAGAAGTAACCAATAGGCAGCATGGAGAGGAACAGTAGCTTCTGGTAGAGACCCATGCCCCCTGCGTGATGTAGGACATTCTCCAGCGCGTCACTATCCTCTGCTGCGTCCTTCTTTATTTCTTCTTTATCCTTTGGCAAGAAAACAGACGACAGAGATTACGATAGTGATTTAGCAAACTTTATATTTCTTTCAGCTTATCTATAATTATACAACATTAAACCGTTTTTCTATTATGGTATTGTTAAAACATTTTAAAGTAATTTTAATGTTAAGAATACGTGATATTTTTCTAATATAAACAAACACTTCCTTTTAAACTGAATTTATTTATTTACCTAAGTGGGTTTTAAAAGTATTTCTCCCAAGTAAGGGTTGGCAACCATCAAGGGGCCGTAAAAATTAAGCCAAAACATTAAGGTTTACAAATAGTAGAGAGTCGAAAGCACGTGAGTGGGGTAAGGAAATACGGTGATTGTAATTTTAAAATTATTGTGAAATCATTCATTTTATTTACAAACAATTTAGAAAAAAAAACAAACCTCGACAACACGATAATCATCTTTACGTATTTCCTCTAATTTCATTTTGGGCACAATAAAAAAATTAGTAACAAAAACAAAAACGTCCGTCGATGTTTACACTTCTGTTATTTCAGACTATCGATATGAACGAGGCGCATGTTAAATACGTTACATTTTGCGATAATATTTTTGGTAGTCATATCTTTGCTCGTCGTAGATTGGCTACACGTGTGACAAATTATAATTTGAAGATGTTATAAAAATATTGAAGCCAGAGTATGAGAAATAAAGAAAAGTCATTGTAAGTGATCTTCATCCTCCTTATCCTACTCCCGTAAGGTCGGCGAAGCTGGTTTTTATCCTCCAAATAACTCTATCATATGTCATCTCAGTCATCACTCCCTTTTTGATCATGTCACCTTTCACGCAATCCATCCATCTCTTTCTAGGTCTACCTTTACCGGTGTAACCTTCCACATTAATAACTAACGTTCTCCTTGTAACATGCGATTCATCACCCCTCATATCATTTGATAAAATGAAGATAGTCTGGTAGCCACGGGATCTTAGCCTACATTGAGTTTTAGACAATTTTACGCTCTCAACACTGGACATGCCGTTAGGTCGTTATGCATATTTACATGCTTTTTTAATAGCTAAGTAAAATATTATTTAAATATTAACTCTTAAAAATCAACTGTTCAGAGGAATAATAGATCGAAAAATAAAAATTGTATTTTTTTAAGTTTTATTTAAATACATACATGATCTCTTTTCAATTGTAAAGTAATAATTAAGTCTTTAAAATAAATTAAGTACATATTACAGGTAACTTAATTACTTGAATGATCAAAAAAATTACACAATTTTTACAATAAATTGCTTATAAGTTGTACTTTGTTCCGTTATACGTAACAAAGCTTTAAGTTATATTTGTGAAAATACTTGAACCTTTTCAAATAATAACGTTTCTTAAAAAAAAGGTTAAATTGCGTATTTACAATACAATTAAAAACGTTTACAATTTGACCGTTGCATTTTAATGTTATTTACATTATTGTATAAGGTAAATTATTCATTTAATATCACAGTAAATGGATCCTATTATTAAAATACAGACTGAGAAATATTTTATAATTAAATACAAAGTTAAAACTTGTAACTTTTCAACATTTGTGTCAACCGAGTCGATTTTAACTGTAGCTTATTGACTATTTGTATTTTAAAAGTAATTCGACAATTTATAAATAAAAAATGTAAACTAAATGCTACTCTGATATGTCTTCCGGACGAATAATTTAATATTTTCTTAAATTACTAAGAATCTGTAAACGCGTCACACGTTTGACTAAACTCGACAATCGACAATCGCACAATTGTTGTGGGATTGTCGATAGTCGACTGTTTCGCAGCCAATTCAACTGTTTAGTTGCACAACTAAAAATCGAGTAATATGCGCACCTCCATATAAGATCAAAGGAATGAAAGCGAGAACAGTTGTGCTATAGTTTAGTCAAAGATGTGCGCGCTCTAAGAACACTTACTGCATAATATCAATCATATTGTTTCAGGCAATTTATACTTAATATCGACACTTAATACAAAATTGTTGTACATGGTAACTGTTTATCACTAACTAGTAAGTATATTATTCCAAATAATGTAATGTAATAACGCTAACACATCTAGTTTACAAAAATTTAAGAAAAATATAATTTTTCGGAAGCTTGGTTGCTCTCGTTCAGAGCAATTTTCGCATGTCTCATCTAGTTAGTTTAATATCGTTACGCGAGCCAAGTTACTGCCTACGTGATGAGAGCCTTCTGTTTTTCATATTTAAATTCTTCTTTATCCTCAGCTTTTCTGGAAAACAAAAGATAATGGTTCATTTAATTGGATATGAAATCACATTATTAGATTTTCTGACGTCACAACAAAGAGTTTCTTATGATAACTTCAAAGTAATGCTTAGTTTAAAACTTCTTTATTGTTAGTCAACGGAACATAGCGTAGACTACTAACCCGCAGACGGTGTGTGACCTGACGAACTTCTCGCCTTCGTCGATAGTCTGCGGCATTGGCCGGCCCATGGTCTCCGGC
>NW_013525024.1:2547972-2557291 GCF_000836215.1 Papilio polytes | reverse complement strand
AACTCAAAGTCTAATGCAAACTGGACTTATATCTAAAAGGATACCACAACAATTTAGAGAAGTACAACTAGTAGAAACTATAATGCTTTATTACCTTTGGATAAAAAGGCTGCAACTAAAGTGAATACCCCAGCAGTAACAATAGGGCCGATTGTTAATTTCCTTCGTCCCCATCTGAAAATTAAATTTTTAAACATAAAGTTACTGTAATAAATATAAGATCAAATCGATTTGTGACAAGTAATTCCTTACCTGTCTAGAACTATAGCGACGAAAGTCACCGAGGGTATTTCTGTGGCCGAGGTGAGGGTAAAGGTGATGAAGAAGTCGAGGCCCAAACCCTCGGACATGCGCACGAGACCGTCAAACATCATCGCACACGCCATATAGATCACCACCATATATATAATCATGTTGCGAAGAGGACCACTTCTGAATAGATCAATCAGTGATTCCCTCGACTGTCGTGTATGTCTTGAGGACATCTGTAAATTAATAAACTTGCGTTAAAACCATTTAGCCAAAGTACGCCAAGTAAAGCCATTCCATGAACATTAAGTAGCTGCAAATAATTTTAGTAGGTTTCAGATTTTTCTTATTTAGCATAGATAGACCTTATCTTACACGAAATTCATCCATAACATCTTCAGGGACCTTCGTTCCGTTGATCTTCTCAATTCTCTTCAGGATCTTAACTGCTTGATCGACTTTTCCTCGCGATGCAAGCCACCTGGTACAAAAAGGACGGAATTGTTAAATTTCTTAAATATTTCATTTGATTCGAAATTAGGACAATTGATTCAGTGAGAAATTCGAAAAAATTGCAGATTTTAATACCTTGCGCTCTCAGGAATGACAAAAGGCACAAACACGCAGACAGCCATCGGCAAGGAGGTTGCCCATAGGAACTTGCGCCAGTCCGATATAAAATAGGCGATCCAGGGCAGCAAGAGGCAGCCGCCGCCGAAGAATAGGGCCGTTGCCATGCTCGCCACCCACGTCCTGTGACGAGGCCCAACGTATTCTAATACTGGAACAGATTGTTAATAAGTAATGATGGAAGTAACAAGTTTACAAGATCTTTATACAACTTAGATAAAGATAAAAATACCTTTGTTTTCCCTTTACACAGTTTAAATTATTATATTTATAATTTTCAACTAAAGAATGATAACATACAATTTATTTGCATTCAAATATGATTCATCTTTTTGACCGACTTCCCAAAAGAAGGAGTAGTTAAATTTTTAACATAACAATTAACAATTGTAAGTATAGTAACGTTTAAGTAATGAATCTACATTGACTGACATTACTTTGAAGTCGGTGTAAACTTCAAAGTAATAATAATTGTACAATATAGACATAACAGCTACAATAAGGTAGGTTTACTATTTTCAAGGAATTATTTTGTTACTTTTTAGTGTACTGTTTTTTTTTGAGAATGTTTTGTTATTAGTGTATTTTTGTCTTCGAAGCGTTAAATATGATCAGATTTTGTTTTAGTTTCATATGTTAATCTGGTCATCATCATACCGTGGCATTATGAGTCCCTTTGGAAAACAGTGACAATATGTTTAAATACAAATGTTACAGCAATGGAATTTCACGGTCAGTACGTTCAACTTACCAAGTATATACAACATCATGAAGTTGTTGTCAAAAGCCATTCCCACGAGGAATCTACAGAAGATGAAGTCCCAAACGCCAGTCGTGTAAATCGTCCCCAATCCGCCCACGCATGCTACTAAATGAGTACCTGGAAATGTTACGATAAATAAAGTCGCCTTTTCATCACCGTATACTAATACCCATAGACGTCACCACGGGTAGAGGGGCAACTACATCCTGGTAAATCACAGAAATGTAATATAACTACAAAAACTGCTGCGAATAGAACCAGCTGACCGCTAGAATTAAACCATCGGCTGGCAACGCTAATGCTAATAACGTATTCAAAAAATATATTCATATTTTTTTTATTAGCAATTGCAATCTAATCTAACATTATAAAGAGGTAAGATTTGTATTTTTGTATGCATTTTATTCACGTTAAAACTACTGGGCCTATTTCAAAATTTCTTTCACATTAGTAAGGTAAATTATCTGTAAGTAACATAGTCTTTTTTATTAATTTCAAGCGGGCGATGTCTCGAGCAGCAGCCAGTTCGTTTATACAATTCACAGATATTAAATGCAACATTTAACAGCCTTATAGAACATTTGTTATCTCCATAAAAGATCTTCAAAGAACGAAATAGTCAAGGGCGACAACAGACCTTGGGGGAAAGCCATGAAAAACTGAATTAATGGGAGTTCTTTTAATAGAACAAGGACGATGTTATTGTAGCCAGTGTTATAAACGTACTGCCACATAATTTAGTATCCATTTATGACTAAAAATCGCTGCATTTATGACTAAAAGTCTATATTTATAGTTACCTATACTAATATTATGAAGAGGAAAGATTTGTATTTTTGTACGTATTGAAAGAACTCAAAAATAATTGGGCCGATTTCAAAAAGTCTAAATTTGGAAGTAATATAGACTTTTTGAATAATAGAGTAATATAGGCTATATTTGGAAATATCACGTGGACGAAGTCTTGAGCAACAGCGAATTAGATCATACATTTTCTATGATTGTAAAAGTTTCTACAATGTTTACACTTACCAACCAACGCAGGCACTCTCCCGAAGCGGTCGGCCATCCAACCGAAGAATAATCCTCCCACTAGAGAGCCCACGAAATATATGGTTTGTGCAAGAGGAGCGTAGCCGGAGTACTCGCACACCCATCCCCGCTAAAAACAGCAAACACCACAAATAAGAATGGAATTAAAATATAATGAAAAGAAAACCTATTGTTGTAAAACTAGACTATGCTTTGCTAATCATTAAAACTGATTGTGATAAAATTTATGATAGGCTTACATAAAGTAGATAATTCTCAGATGATTCTATTACGTATACCTTTTGAAAATTATAAACGTCATAACACTAGTCTTGATAATACACGAATTGTACAAAATAAGGAAAAAGCCTACAGAATATCAACAAGCATTATCTAGCACGCGACTTAAATATCTACACTATTTAAGTAATGAAATGAAGATATTTACAAAATGAGATAAAAACTGTTTGAAGTGATTCAGAAAACAACTAAACCACTCATTGCTAACTCTAAGATAATACAAGGGTACAAACGCAATTTAACACTTCATTTTAATCTTTGTAATCTCCGTCAGTTTGCTCTTTGAAATTTATCTGGATTAAATTCAATACATTGCGGGAATTCTAAAGTGAAAATTTTATTAACGTTTTTCCTCAACAGTGCTAATTGGTATGCAGAGAGGATCTTCTCATAATTCAATCTTACCTCACTGACGACAGTGTGATAAGGAATATCTCCCAGTTGGAAGTCCCAGCCGTACTTGCAGGGTATCGTGGGTGTGTCGGGCTCCGGCGGTTGCATGGCGTCCAGCACGCGGCTCCAGTTGGCCGCGTACACCGCGCACTGCGCCCATCCATCACCAACGCGCGGCACTGACAGATTGCGTCTTAAACAAGAAACAATTATTTAAATCAATCAAATTTATACATGTTGAATAGACGAGATTGTCTTCTAGTAACATCTCAGGAGTGTAATCATTCTTAACCAATATTGATAAAACTCTAGTTGGAATTGACATATATTAGTTAGGAAATTTCCCCTAAGATCGTCAAAAGGGAAGGTTATTGCTGTTTTGGACACTTAAGTAAGTTTTTGAATATATGGTCAGGATATAACAGATTACACAGAGATAAATTACCTTTCAAATGGTGAAAGAATTTTTTAAATCGGCCCAATAGTTTTTGGTGAATCAAATACACACAAAAATCGAAAAATACAAATCTTTCCTCTTTATAATATTAGTATAAATGACAACTTACGTACCTAAATGATAGCCACTAGCGTTTCTTGATACGTCACTGATGTACGTATACTAAAAATTCGGAATCATTTATCAGAATATTGTACACATTTAAGGAGACTAATCTGATAAACATTTCGTACATTCAAATCTTTAGATCAGTTCAGATAGCCAGGCGCTTGAAACTTAATCTACATAAATATCAGTGTTCGTGCACAGATACAGTGATTGTCAACTAATTTTATGATACAAAATGTATTTAAAGAAAACCAAAAGTCGGTGCTTAAGTCCCCGCCAGTTCTCTTTCACTGGTTTTTCACGACCTTGGCCTACTTTATTACTTTATATTTGGCCAGCAAACCAAAATCCTTTGACACTTTCGATTACCAGTTTTACGAACAACCTATGCGAAATGTTGTCTACATTGTCTTTATTGGACGTTTGAATTTGACTTTCTTACGACCTACTCTAAGGTTTCTGATTGTTTAAAGTTTCAATTTTACCTTCCTTTGTAAGTTATTTTTGAGATCAAGCAAACATTTGATTTCGCTTAAATAACAAATGATAGTTGTACATGACGTCGCGTCGTACGTTCCCCCCCTCGTCCAGTTAAATCCTCCTCCATATTTATGTTATCTTCAAATATTGAATTTAGCGAATAAAAATTTAGCAATTAGTAATTGTTGTGATAAAACATACGCTTATGGCCCTGACTCCACACACGTTGTACCTAATACTTATCTGTTAGATAATGTAATCTATGCAATCGAAAAACGAATTTTCTGAGGTCAATTTCGATAGTGAAATTGTTTTCCCAAATATTAAAATATTCAAACAATCAGGATACCCAGGGTTCTAAAATACTCAGTATTCCTTAATTTTCTTCCGAGTTTATTGTTATTACTGAACTAGTATTCTAAACTTCGGTATGGATCGTTACTATATATTTGGTGGCTAACCTTGAACAACGTGCTATACACACCCCTTCCCGCGTATTCTTTACACTCCACTAAAACTTATATTTTTTTCTGTGCAGAGTTACGATGTTTCGAGCCTCTAACATTTTTTAAAAAATACTGCGCGTAAAGAGGTGTAATAGTAAACACAAATACTTACGTACAGGTTTAACCTAATTAATTTCATTACCCTTATCGTTTCAATAGTTTTCTAATTTTTACCATAATAAATCTTTATACTATCCTAGTATCTTCCGCGACTCCGTCCGAGTGAAATTAATAAAAAACAAAAATGGGTATACTACATTTTATCGAAATCCATTCAACCGTTTATGCTACAAACTCTAACAAACATCCATCCATCTAAGCTTTCGCATTTAAAACATTTGTATGATTTAATACGATGTCTTCAGTTTTCTATTTAGTTACCTGGTCTCCAAATCCAAGTGCGCCAACTCCGGCACATGGCACCAGTGCTGCTGCGGCGTGGCCGTGATAAACATCTGCCCGAAGTAGATGAAAGCGAAAAAGATACCGACTGGCAGCATCGAGAGGAACAGCAGCCTCTGGTAGAGACCCATACCACCGACGTGGTACAGCACGTTCTCCAACGCATCGCTGTCTCCTGTATTCTTCTTCTTCATTTGTTCTTTTTCCTGCAAGAAGATTATAAAAAGTTTCATTGTTTTATAGTACTAAAGCAAACGAGAAAGCGGTCACCTGAAATTCTTAAGGCAATCGCCACCCTAAGACAATCGAAAAAAGTTAGCTGGTTGCAAATTTCCTATCCGACAGAGGAGAGGAAGTGCTGCAAAAGGACATTTAACCCTCCATCTTCCCCCTAGCTAAATTTGTTTCCCCTTCTTACCGTTTCATTATAAAGATGAAAGGTTAAATTTGACCTGCTATTTATAACGAAATTTCGAATATAATTATGTATAGAACTCGATAAACAACAAACACAAACCTCCATTCTAATGGATTCTTGTTCATCTAATCCCATCTTGAATCAACTTCCACAAAAAAACAATAAAAAAAAACAATATTTATATTACAGTCCGACCTTACACACGTCCATTACTTCTTGAGGACTGATATCGAAAGCATGCAGGATCGAAGTTGTCGACGTATTTACCTTGTTTTCCTGATAAAAAAAACAATAGGTAACATTGTCCTATCTAAACTATTCGAATATTGGTTACGTGCGGAAAAAAACATTATCAAACGGTAGATAGAAACATTATTTTGATTTATGAGTAATTAATTTTGTTACGCATATGTATATACCTATACGTACAAAAACATACATAGAAAGGCTCAAGTAGTTATGAAACGTGCTTCGTTCCTTTCGCATTATACTCAAAAACAAAGCAAAGTGAATAAGCAGTGATGTTTGTAGACAAAGCTTGACTACATGCTAATTGCTTTCGAGCTGTCAAAATCACCGTAACCAAACAATTGTCATGACCGTGGTTAATTCGACAGGCGAAATATTTTAGGAAACACGTTGCCTTTGAAATGAAGACAGGTGTTACACGTCATTTCCTGCAAAATATTTTTCTGAATGTGGGTTTGTAATATACGTTAATTCCAGTGCGACTTCCTGTAGCAAAAATGAATGAACTGATTTCCGCTAGGTGTCATTCGAGGAGCGATCCCGTATCGTCCCACACAATGGAAAGGAGGGAACAGAGAGGTTTATTGGGTATGCCTCATTATGAGGAACGTCCCACATAACTCTCGTGCCTGCCCCGAGGCAAGAAGTAAGCGTAAGGCATTCCCCTCTAGAAAAGAACAAAGTATTCTTTCGAGTAGAGATGAAAAGATTAGACACTCTAAGAAGTGTTATAGATATAAGAGTACATTTGGGTTTCGTTAATTTTTTTAATGTTTTACAAGTTACTAGGGTAATAAACATTCAGGGCCGACATTAGGCAGGGCCGGGTTGGACAACCGCCCAGGCCTCTGAAAGCTTGCCAAAGGTTTGCGAACTACAGTCTCCTCATTACCCTATCTCACTCCCGTCGCAAAAGTCCTTAGAAAAGGGGCATTGTAGAATACTCGCCCAGGGCAATAATATCATTGAAACCGTTACTGATGACGTAAAATTGGTTTCGATTTATATCTTAACTTTTCAAAGTTTGCTCGCTTATGATAGAATAGAACTTGCACGCTTTCGTAGAAACAGCTATGCGATGTTTCAGTCAATCTATTACCTCGTTAACTATAGTTATAACTTAACATTTTCTTTGTATTAAGATCGATAGAGCATTTATGCACGCGAACACTTTTCACAGGAACTTTTAATACTATTTATGTAAATGTTTTAAGCGATGTGTATAAAATTATATTCTATGTAAATAATCATAAACAAATGTTTATATAGGAATATATTGTAAAATACGCCTCTAACGGTAGCATATCGAAACGATTCATAAAAACTTCGGTTTGTAAACCTCGCTTACTGTATGGCATACATTAATAGACTTTGGAGTTTAACCGTGGCCTTATCATTTAAGACGCTGTTATTTTTTTAAATTACGACATTACATTTAAAATAGGGTAACAATACATAACAAATATATTAAGATGTTATTGATATTAGCATCCCCTTTAAGGTTCTTATAAGATTGACAAAATATACAATTTGGTCATGACCATAACGTTAAAATGTAAACATATTTGCTATATGTTATTCAATGTAATAATTTTTAAACATCCTACCAACTTTGGAAAGATGTTTGGTAATCTCCAAGTAAATGTTAGTGGACCGAATTAGGTTTATTTGTAGGGTCTAATTAAATAATCTAACAGTTGTATTAAAGTGTGTGCTTGTCAAGGAAGTCTACAATATACCCGCGAAATGTATTACACTATCGTTTGTCAAAGTAAAGCAGTTGGGAAAACAGAGCATGTTTTGGCCGACTTTGCCCTTATTTTATAGCGTACTGTCTCCCGCTAAAACGTTACATCGTCTGAAATGGTAATTAAATGAAGGTAATTATTAAAATTAATTAATTAAAGGTAATTATATTTTGATGTCAATCATATTGTATGCGGAATTGATGAAACGAAGTGTATAAGTTTCGTTTCAATATCCTGCCGGTGGTGATTAAAGATTGTTTCTACTATTTAAAATAACTGTGAGGGTTATATACTTTTATTACATACCTACATTGTTCAATTGTTTGTTAAAAGACATATTGAAATTGTTGAAGAATGTGACCTTGACAATTAACATGAATCATGTATTTTTCATTACATTATCAACGAAAAGTATCAACCTTCGGCTGGTCAAAGCGCTTTAGTGAACTAAGCTTTGTTATCAAATACAAAAAAATCCATTCTACGGTCAAGCTATACAAGCAAGTTTTCCACAGTTATAAAATAATGATTTAGTTAAAACAGTTTGAAAACCATACTTATATCTATCTATTCTATATTCTATACTATTATAATAAAGCGTAAACACACACTTCTTTGTTGCCTAAGATGTCAGCAATTATAGTATATTTTGAATAATTCTTTTTGTAATAAAAAGCCCTACATTTACGTCATGCTTTAGACTGTGTATTTTTACGCCATTAAACATAGGGGGTTAATATTTTGGATAAAATCTCTAATGCGGAAAGAGACCATAAGTTGCTGCCAACATCAAGAAAACATAATTGCCATAGTAAGGTCATTGGTATTTGGACATTTGCAATTGATTATTTGATACATGTAAAATATAAAATAACAATTTTAAAGTTTATGCGGATGAAGTCGCAGGGAAACAGCTAGTGTACTCTATAAAATCGTTAAAACTCTAAACAAAATATAGCACTCAGTACAGTTATTAGAATACGGAGAGGTAGAGCGACTGCCCAAGGCGCTACAAGCCACCCTTTTTCAAATATTTAATTGATAAAGGCCGATAGAAAACTCGCCCAGGACACCGATAATGGTAAAACCGGCCCTGCCCAAAATGTAAGAAAAAAACGAATCGTGTATTTGCAAATATCAGGCAACAGAGCAGACATTGTTGCTAGTCGTTTGGATAGATAAACGTAATGTACAACAGTTGTAATACTAACACCAATATTTGTCACGAAGTCTGCCATTTGAGATAAAAGAAGCATTAATGATCTTGCAAACTAAACAAAGATTAATAAGTCCTAACAATAGACATTACTCAGAACAAAATACTGAGAATATCGCAGGTAAGATTTTTAAATTTCATCTGAAAACGCCGGTAAATATCGTAATGGTTTTGTTCCCAGCGACTTCGTCCGCGGAAAATTAAATGCAAAAATTTGTTTAACTAGCTACCCTATGTGTTCAGATTTTATTCTACATCTGTGCCAAATTTCATCGAGATCCATTCAGCCGTTTAAGAGACATGTCGAAAAATATCCATCCATCAAAGCTTTCGCATTCATAAAATTAAACAAAGATTGAATATTAAAA
>NW_013525024.1:2537218-2547700 GCF_000836215.1 Papilio polytes | reverse complement strand
AATTCGTGACTTTACTCGGTATCAAGAATACTCAAATAACAAATGCTAAAGGCAAAGAAGCGTACATCATACAAGTACTTTATACAAAGACATTAAAAAAAATGTACAGAGGAAGCACTGTTGACATTTGACTTGAGACAATTTTTTTTTTATAACATAAGGTGGCAAACGAGCAAGCGGCCACCTGAATCCGCCAAAATGGCGAAGCGACCGCTGCCCATAGACATCCGCGATCGCAGATGCGTTACCTACCCTTATCCGACGGAGGAGGAGACGCACATAAAGAGAATAATGCCCCTTCCTATGCCTCTCCTCCACCATCAAATCCACTTCCTCTTTCCATTCTCTCCTTATAAGAAAAGGGTGATAAAGAGAAATTTTGATTATATTCTACTGTTACAAGTTAATCTATAATAATGGCGATAAAAGTTCCGTTTGTAGATATCTTTATTCAAATCAAACATTTTTATACCTAAAGGAATAGCGTATTTAAATCCAGTAGAATACAAAATCAATAACTACTAATAAAGAGGAGAGATTTGTACTTGTTTATGTAACAAATTAACTCATTATCATTGAGTGACAAAGCCTATATTACTTAATAAGATTATCTTAATACCGCGCGGACAACTTCGCGAGCAACAGCTAGTATTAAAAACACAGAATTAGACGCGACCATGCAAATGATTAACATATTACGTTGTTGCATTGTTGTCCACCATTTAAATATTCAAATTAACCATACCAACCAACCACAGACAACACAAACCAAAATTTAAAGAACAATACACTAATTGACACATCAACATTGTGTTATTTATAACCTCTTAATCTGCGAGATTCTTTGTTAGAGCCCTTACAATGTTATTCTTAGTATTCTAATTATAACTACATATTTACTTTAAAATTAGCTAAATAAAGGTCCAGTCATCGATTTACACGGTACCGACCATATCTTAAACGAATCTATTCGCTTTAAATGCATTTGTCAGTTTAGTGAGCACTAACTGTAGACAGCATTCATTTACTGCGCATAAATACATACATATGTACTCTGGCGGAATGTATGTACAAAATAAATGCATATGGCATAGATTTTAACTCACATTAAATCACACTAAATCAACAATTTGTAGCGATATAAGGTACTTCATTTTTATAGCCAACTGTCATATATAGGTAAAACTATTACTCATGAAAAACTAAACAAGGACTCATGAGAATGTCGAATTATTATTCCCGTAGATTAAAATGTTCGCCTTGACTCATCTTCCTTATTCTTAAAGCGAGCGGACACCTTTGACTAAACAAACGCATAACTATTGTGCGATTGTGGATTGTTTCGCAGTTCAAACTGTCTAGTTGCACAAAAATCGAGAAGTATGTACTCCTCCATATATGATAAGCTTATAGGAATCAAAGCGAGACTAAAGAATTCTGAGTATAGTCAAAGGTGTCATCATCATCATCATCACCAGCTCACTATACGTCCCCACCGAGGGGCTCGGAACCTACCCTAAACTTAGGGTGACTAGGCCTTAGTCAACCACGTTGGCCTAATGCGGGTTGGTTGACTTCACACATATCTTCGAATTTCATCGCTGATATGTGCAGGTTGCATCACGATGTTTTCCTTCACCGTAAGAACGTCGGGTAAATTATGTACGTATGAAAATTCGAAAAATCGAAAATCAAATTGGTACATGGCGGGATTCGAACCCAAGACCTGTAGATTACAAGTCAAGTGTTTAAACCACTGAGCCACCGACGCTCTTAAAGTCAAAGGTGTGCGCGGACTTAATCTGACAATTGAAAAACCACAATTGGTTAAAAAAAGTTAGGCATGTCTTTGAAATATTAAACTACGGACTTTAACTGTCAGCTAAATCTTCGATTCAATTAAGTGTTCAATAGAAATATCTAACCGCAATCAGAAGGATCTAAATAATCTTCGCAGAATATAAATTAATGTGAAATGTAGGTTCATTCTAATACCAGAATAAGTAACGTGGTTATCCTTGTCACGATTATGCGTTTTACGAATATGATGACCTAAACGCTAAGGCAAAGAAGTTTTATCATTTGAACATATTGATCGTAATTCGTAGAGCTAAATACTTAGATTACGCTCACAATGTTGATCGCTGCAATTGTCCTGTTTTTACGCATTCTTTGAAGGTAAAAAAACAAACTCTTTTAATCGTTCGATGTAGAATTATTCTTGTATTAATTAAAAACTTAAATATATAGCGAAATGGACAATAACATTTGTGAATTCATGTTCCGGAAATAATATGTTAAGGAATTTTAGCATATTTTTTTAAACAATTGGGTTGTTATGATTTTTTTTCTACAGCTTGTCAAAGAATAACACTTTTTGAACTTTAACCAAAAAGACTGCACTGCGACAACATCCATTTACAAGTTAAAAAAATAAAACAACCACACAAGTGAGACAAAATTAAATTCCATCGATAATCCGGCGTTTGACTTGAGT
Source organism: Papilio polytes (assembly GCF_000836215.1). Classification (NCBI taxonomy): domain Eukaryota; kingdom Metazoa; phylum Arthropoda; class Insecta; order Lepidoptera; family Papilionidae; genus Papilio; species Papilio polytes. Next base: position 2,545,203 of record NW_013525024.1, on the reverse strand, counting down.
TTGAAATCGCTTAAAAGGATCGTTCATTCAACCTTAAAGCTATAAACATAACCATATGATTTGTGCACGTTAAAATATTTAAATGTTACCAACAAGCCCGATTGGGAAATCATAATTACCAATTAACAAAGATTATACGATTCGATGATAATAATTATCTAACACGTATAATCCAAACTTACCTTTGATATTAATCAAAATAGATAAATTACGTATACAATAGATAAAGATAGACTAAACGCGCTGTTTTTTAATCTTTTTTTAATCTTCCACGAGTCACACGCAATCTCTGACCCTCATGGCATTGGCAATGGGTGGGTCACAATGTTATAACGTAATTATTGGGGAAGAATGTTAATTCCTCAATAATTTTATTGTATTTATATATATTTTTTGTTGACTTTTCCAATTAATACGATCTCTATAAAATTATGTAGTTTTTGGCACTATACACGATCGTCTTGCGAGTTGACATATTTAACTTTTCCTCTATACAACTATCATCCGTCGTCTCTATTTGCTCCCCCCTTCTTTCTTGGCCATAGCCCTTTTTCACATTTTCCATGCTTTCTTTTGTTTTCCACCATATTTAATCATAAAGTTAAAAACAAAGGGCATATAGAGTTACCACAGATTATAAAAAACTGAATTAAAGACACTATATGATGCTTATCTTATTTAAATACTACACTTAAATATTGTTTCTTAGCATATCTAGTAACTATGTAATATGTAATTAATTATTATTAAAAGAAATTATCAGAAGCCTATCTTTGATCTATTATTTTGCAGCGTAATGTTGACAAAATGATAATTATCACTGTGTTTAAATCAACGTTATTTAAAAATTTTAATGTTGGTACAGAAAACCTTTTAATTTCTCGTATCAATAATTAAAAATTGCTAAGTAAAAACTTACCATATTAGATTTTTTCTTAAGTTAATTAAAATAAAAATATTACGGAGAGACTGTTTTTAAAACACACTCAAAATGGAACTGGCTAAAAACAATGTCTGTTAGCAATTTTTTTTTACAGACATGCGGATGAAGTGTTCGAAATTCAAAAATTTTCACCCAGTTGGCGCGACCGACCGTTGCAGACACACTTGTATACTGCCATGTGCCTTTACATATGAACTACACGTAGAGAAATGCGTTCAAACAAAATGTAACTTTATTGTTGAAAAAATAAAAATTAATTTAATCTGCATAGCCGCTTGTTTATATTTTCATGACAGGGTAAGTCGTAACCGGTTTTACCAAAGAAAAGTCTCTAGCTACTAAATCGTTTTATGACATTTAATGCAAAAGCGTAGGAAAACATAAAAAAAAAATACTTTTATACGTATTAAAAGATAAATAAGCTTATAACCGTGGTTCCAAGTTTACAAAGATACAACTAGAAGAAGCAACGAAAACATGTAGACGGCATTATAAACGTTCATGACTTGCAGTTTATTTTTATGTTATACAAACAAATTTTTAAACACAACACTAATTAAATTAAAACAAATTTATTAACATTCCAGTAGTCTATGTTCATTAAGTTCACCTTATACGCACTGCGGAAAACTTTACTTAAATAGACCAATAGCGTTGCAATGCGAAAGTTCAACGACCAATCGCCACCCGACCCCGGCGAGCAGCATTTCAGTACTGAGCTTTTGCTTTGCGTTTAAAGTCCTCTTAATAAAGCTCGACTTAACATTTATTTTAAGGAGCGTGTTCTTATTTTAATGAGAAGTATTTTACACCAAACATAATAAATATTTTCTTTGAAAATCGTGACTTTTAAATTATTGCACGATATTTATATCAGAATTCCTTAATAGTTTCATCATCAAAATCATGATTTGAGAGTCTAACATTACCCAATACATAGGTTTTATGCTACTATCGCCCTGGGTGAGATTTCTACGGTACCCCCTTATAAGGGTCGACGTAAGCAGGGTTATGACTGTGACGCAGACATAGCTCCACCTTCTATTTTTTTTATATGAGAAGGGGGCAAACGAGCGGCGGGAACACAAAGGTGGTCAACGACGCCCATGGACATCCGCAACACCAGACGAACTACAGATGCGTTGCCGGCCTTTATTCTATCCAACGCCCTGAGCGTTCGCCTAACCGAGCTTTAACCTAATACCGGCCCTGGGAGCTGATAATTATTATTTAAAGAGAGATAATCTTTTTATTCGTCTTTAGTTATTGTGGACTACATTGTGATTTGATTTGGTCCAGCAATTTTTTCTATTTCTTCCTATCTTTGTTCACGTTCCTCCAGTTTGCTATGCTAACGTTTTTCGCATCTATGAAAATTATACTCTGGAAAATCATCGTGACGTCATTCAAGTATCACGTTAGTTTCTACGTTACTTCGATTTTACGTCAATAATAAGATATTTATAGATTATGGTAAGCATAATTTCCTTACGTAAACAACTTATACATAAAACTCCATAAAATATTTTTATAGTAATGTTCTTATTTGTAACAATACTTTTGAAATGGTGTTATACGTCATTGCAATAAAAATGTAGTTATGAGATCTACGAAACGCTCTTATGACAGTTAATTGCGATTGTTATGTGCAAAAATTATTATTAACTGTCTAATAAAACGTTCTTACAAGATAATGGAGAAGCGATGACTTCGTGTAATCAGTCGTTATCTTAACAAATATGTATGAAGATTCACTTATTTGCTCTTGTATATGTTGTCTGTGATACCGATATTTAATCCGCATGCGGATAAAATGACAAAAGGCTTTATAAATTCATTTATCTGTGTGTTGCTGAAATCGGGTAATTACTGAGTAGCTCGTTTCCCTAATTAAAATAAAGAAATTACTTGCTTTATTCTGATTCTCCTCTCTCCTCTTATATCTTAAATAGTCAACTGCACTTCATGTATGTAATGTTGGTGAAAGGAAAACATCGTGATGTCTGCACATATCGGCGAAGAAATTTAAATATATGTGTGAAGTCAACCAACCCGCAGTACGCCAGCATGTCACTATGGCCTAGTCACCCCTAACTTAGGGAACATTTAGTAAGCTGGTGATGATAATGATGACCTTATGTATCTATATGGTTACTCAATAAATGTCTGTATTTACACCTCGGTGTCAATCTCGATTCTCGAATCTCGAGAATGTCAAGATAACTTATAATCTCGACGACAATAGATAAGGAAAAGAAAATGTCTTATGTGAAAGTAATTGACACAACGAAGATGAACAGCTTGTTTTTAACGACATGGATGAGATAACAGCAGGAAGTTAGAATATTCAAATGTCGTATCTTTTACTTTTATTCTCTTACACTCTTTGTAGAATCTCGATAGGGTGGTTTTTTATGCTATTTTAGTTTTATGGTAAGTCTCCATTGTTGTAGCATCTGTGTGACAACGATTCCATTCTTCTCATTATCTTAGGAATTATAATTGGATGTAGTAACCTCCGCTAAGTCCTCTGCATCTTTGTAACATGTTCTATTCAAAAAAGTGGGAATGCAAAATATAATAAATTAATTCGGACACGCTCACTCGAACGCTGTATTGCCCCCTCTTGAGATCTGTCTATGTGGTCGTGGTATTGCACTGTGCGAGCCAGCCTATGCAAATTATTGTAAGCTCTAGTCTGAAAGATCTAGTTCTCATATTCTTGTAATATTTTTATTGAATCTCATTATCAAAAGAGATTCAATGCTGACTATACCATCAGATACAAAATTTTAAGGGTAGGCACCGCATCTGTAATTGCAGTTGTCTATGGGCAGCGTCACTTAGCGCATCACGTGGCCGCTGGCTCGTTTGCTACCATATAGTAAATATAACAAAAATGCAATAGTTAGATCCTATTCTAACAGCAAACAAAATATCGTACCTGTAAACGCCATACCACACTACATGCATTCATCAACCAAGCATTAATATTTACAAAGGACAGATGGCGCTGGAATGAAGCCATAACTTCATTAGGTAAGAAGGTTCGCCTTGACACCCCGCGTACGTTGCACCAAGATTAGATGGTCACTATCTACATGATCGCATTTAAACAAGGTTATGTGATAATATCGAACTGCAAGATATCATTATTTGTAAGACAATTGAAGACAATGTTTAACAATGCTGAACTTTTATCAAAGAGCCATTTTTTTATAAATGCGTTGGACGCGATCCCAGGCGTAAAATATTGTGTCTCGTTCCGTTGATGTGCCACCCCTAGCTTAGGGGCTACTTAACCTATTCTTACAACAAACTATTAACTATTCCGATTAATAATATAAAGTTTAAACTGCAAGGAAAAGGGTTGGTGGTGGTTATCATTACAATAATCTAAAATTATTTTCAAAAATCGATTATTTTTTATAATGCAAAATTAAACAGCAACAAAAATCCTAGTACGGTTGTCGATATTTTTAATTTTTGGAAAACACTTTTTTATGTTCAAAAACGTTTTCATTTTCAAATAAAACACCAAAATTCACTAAAGTTATTTGTCGTTTTAATGTATAGTAATGTAATATAGAGCACATGAAGATCCATGGACGGGTGTCAACTGCTCACCGGCTCACCAGATGACGCCTCGGTATCTCTATGTTTCCTAAACAAAAATAATTAAATAAAAAAAATGAACCGACAACTTTCTTTTAATACTACTGAGAATGTTGGTTTTTTGTTATCAAGAACATTTTTTTACTCTATGAAAGCCGAAAAAAAAACAAATGATGTAAAGAAATGTAAGCATTCTAATTCTGTAAAAACTGCCAAACATTGACTCTTAATATTACCAATTGTCACAATAAACCCTATTTGCGTGAATAACAAAAATATCTATACTAATATTATAAAGAGGAAATATTTGTATTTTTCTATGCATTGGAATAACTCAAAATCTACTGTCCGATTACATAAAATCTATAGGCTATGTTTTTTTATTATTTCCTAATTTACGCGGGCGAAGTCGCGAGCAACAGCTAGTCATTTATAGACTTAATTACTTTATTAATAAAATAAACACTATCACATGCTGCAAAGATAATCTAACCTAAATACTAAGTAAACACTACAAGACTGCATATCTATTGTTTCATTCAAGGTGCTGTCATAAAATATTACGCAAATTAAAAAAAAACAATATTCTCTATGACTTACGATTTAATTGGTCTGTTACGCACAAACTAACGTCGCGTGGACAAAAACAACAAACAAGAGACATCCGGCCGTTAGTTACGATTAACGAAAGCACGCAGTTAATTTGAATAATCGATTTAGCGCGGTCACCAAATTGTGTTACGAAAATAACTGCTACCTTGTTAGGAAGTACTTATTTTTTCCAACATAATTAGGCAAAGGACAATAACAAATACTGCCACAAGAAGTTGTACAATGGAATAGTTGCCAACGGGGACATTAGTAAGAAGCAATCGACAGTCTTACAAAATATGTGTGATAGTTAATCAAACGATTGACACTGAAAGCCGTGGTCACTAACGTACTTAGGATATGTTTTTTATACTAAATATATTTTTAAGGAAGACGTTAAAGGAATTTAATAGAGACAGTGTGAAGATAATTGACGGTATACTGACTGCAGAGAGCGCGCGGAGGCGGCGAGCTGGTGCCAGTCCTCCATGGTCTGCGGCATGCTGCGGCCCGCCGTCTCCGGCAGGAACAGCGCCGCCGCGCCCGACAGCGCCGCCAGCGCCGCCATTATCATCAGCGGCAGACCTTCCCACGCACGTTCCTGTAAACAAAGCAATTTTAGAAATACGAACATTTGTCTCCGATACTTTTTCCTTTTGTCGCTTATCTTTTTTGAGTGAATAGATTTAAGTAATGAAATATCGTCGTTGAAGTTTTAACAACACGTAAGTCACATTTTAGCCATTCTGATATTTTGATGCCATCCGCTAGAGAATCGGAGGACGCATCGTTACAGCCTCAGAAACACGTACTCTACATAAATGTGGTAACTTTACAAAATTATGCAGTTTTTTTTTTCTCGTCTGATAAGTTTCTTTTTTTTTCATACATGGTGTTAGAACTTCAACAAAGATATGCTATAATGAGCCTATGTTCTATCCCAAATTGTAATGTTTCTCTATGAGAAATTTAAAGTCGATCATAACAGAAATATACTAAGGCCTAATCACCCCTAAGTAAAGGGTGTAACACAGAAGCTCGGAAGCCGGGAATTAGACGTGGGGACGTATAGTGATGATAATGACAGCAGTTGTAGAGTTATTTAGTATCAAAAAGCCATCCTTGCATTTATCTTTGTAAAATATGTGTAGATCTGTAATATAGAGTGTATTCTTACCGAATATACAATGAAAGGCGAGACCACGAGGCCCGCGAAGGCGCTGATGTGCACGAGCGAGGCGCCGGCCGCGCGGCTGGCCGTGGGCAGCAGCTCCGGCGTCCACTGGATGACGGCGCCGTACGCCATGTTGATGAAGAAACGCGCCAGCGTCGCCACCGCCACTGTTGCTACGCCTAAAATAATAAATCTTCCTTTTTCAAAAAAAATTCATTTTTCCTAAGATAACTGTGAAGAAAAAGAGATTTAAGTCCTTAATGATCGTAAACTGTGTAGCTCAATTGTATTTCCAGAAGTTCACAAGAACATTGGTAGAAGTTTTGAAGTAAAGTGAATAAAAAATGTAAGTTACCGCGAGGAAGGAAGGCAGTTATTAGAGATAAAACGCCTGTCACCATAACAGGAGCAAAAACTAATTTCCGTCGACCGAATCTGGAAAAGAAAAATATAATTAAACATGGTACACACATTGTTGCTTATCTTACTAGTATTATAACTGTGAAAGTTTCGATGGATGTTTGTTAGAGTTTGTAGCCTAAACGGTTAAACGTATCTCAATGAAATTAGGAATAAACGTAGAAGATAGTCTGGAAGAACACATAGGCTACTCATTATTGTTTTTTCTACTTCCGCGCGAACGGAGTCGCGGGCGAAAGCTAGTATAACTTAATTTAACAAACCTGTCCAACAAAAACACCAATATACCAATAGACGGTATCTCTGATGCGGAGGTGATGGCGAAAGTGATGAACAGATCGAGGCCGAGGTTCTCCGACATTCGGATGATGCCGTCGAAAATCACCGCCACCGCCATAAAGGCAATCACCAAGAGAACCAGCATCTTGCGAAGAGCTGGTTCCTTTAGTAGCGTGAAAATATTCTCTTCTTTTTCGTTGTTAGTTATCCCAGCAAACTTGAAAAGAAATGAAGGATTATAATGGCTTAATAAGGTCGTTCCTAGAAGATTATGATCGTAGTTCTGTGAATTGGTAAGCAAATTAAAATACGCTAGTCTATTGTCAAAACTTACAATGAAATCATCCATCACTTGCTGCGGTATCTTAGTATTGTTAATTCTTTCGAATCTTTTCAGCAGCTTTACTGCATCGTCAATTCGACCCTTTGATACAAGCCACCTGAAAAATAAACAATTGAATTAAAGTTGCTTCTGCAAAGCTGGTTGTAAAGTGTTTGTTAGTTATGTATTGCTCAACCTATTTTTTTTATTTTATTCCTAATATCTATACATATAATAAAATTCGGGTGTCTGTTTGTAATACCAAAAGAAAAATTCTATATTTTAGGAAGATGATGTATTTGCTTTGCTGATAACGAAATTTGCATTTAAAAAATTTTTGCCTGTCTGTCTGTCTGTCCGCAAGCCACATTTGTGCCGGGTAATCTTTGCAACGGCTGAGCCGATATCAACCGGACTTTCACTAAAGAGTAAGATTTCGTGAACATGATGTATTTGGTTTGCTGATAACGAAAATCGCATTTAAAAACATTTTATCTGTGTCTGTCGGCAAGCCGCGTTTTAGTAGCTGACAAAGACGGGCATATCATAGGTTTATACTTTTTATATTAATATTAATTTTTTACTTTATATTAATATTGACGAAGTCGGGGGCAACAGCTAGTATTAATTGCAATCATCAA
>NW_013525024.1:2528459-2536895 GCF_000836215.1 Papilio polytes | reverse complement strand
CTTAATATCTATACATATTATTCTAATTGTAGTTTCTGTTTTTTTTTTTTTTGTAATATCAAAAGAAAAATTCCTGATTTCATGAATGTGATGTATTTGCTTTGCTGATAGATTATTATAAACTAACCTGGTACTCTCCGGTACTATAAGGGGTGTGAGTATAGCCAGCAGCATCGGCAGCGAGGTGGCCAGCACGAAGTACCGCCAGTCGGAGATCCACAGCGCCAGCCACGGCAGCAGCAGGCAGCCGCCGCCGAAGAACAGCGCGATTGACATGTTGGCCACCAGCGTGCGGTACCGAGTTCCTACGTACTCTAAAACTGGAAGAAAATGGCTCATAACTATGAGCTAACACAACAAAATAACACTAAGGGTCTGAAGGTTCTGAAACTATTCGGTGTCGTCACCGGAGGATAAAAACGTAAGTTGAGCCGTTTTTAATTTCTGCATAAAGTAATGTCTTACGATAATTTAAAAAATGTAATTTTAAAGAATAAATTTTCTTAAACTCACCTAGGATGTATATGATCATAAAGCAGCTATCACAGGACATGCCCACTATAAACCGGCACATCGAGAAATCCCAGAAACCGTTCGTGAACATGGTCGCCACACCGCCCAGACAGCCCACGATATTCGCGACTGAAATTTAAATTTTTCAAGCATACTAGAACTAGGAGTAGGGATTGCAAAATAGATTTATTGGAAAATTGCTTTAACATCACAGAATTAAACATCGAAAAGAAAAGGAAACTAGAAACTTCGTAATTTTATCCTCATCTCATCATCTTATCTACAAATCTCTTTATTAATAAAACTGAAATAAAAAGACATGATCTTACGAGAAAAATGTGCAATTCGATTTAAATATTGTTCTATGCTACGATTTGAGGATCAAACCTCCTCGCTCTAGCGAAGATAGGAATGTGAGGAACTTACAAATTAAAACAGGAAGTCGACCGTACTTGTCTGCCAGCGTGCCGCAGACGATACCACCGAAGATGGAGCCGACGAAATTTATCGTCTGAGACCACGGCACATTGCTCGCCTGATCGCACACCCATTCTCGCTATAAACATAACAAAGTAATATTATAAAGAGGAAAGATTTGTATTTTTGTATGTATTGAAACTCAAAAATTACTGAGCCGATTTAAAAAATTCATCATTAAAAAGTTACGATATCAGTTAGTAAAACAAGCTAAGTATTTTGTTATTTTTTAATTTATTTCTGACGAAGTCGCGAGCAACAGCTAGTAAGCAATAAAAGGCATTCTTATTTTGATTTACTGTAACTTAACTAACCTCGTTAACAACAGTCGAGTAGGGTATATCATCAAAAAGGAACTCCCAGCCGTTCTTACAAGGGACAGTTGGTGTGCCGGGCTCCGGAGGCACCAGGGTCTGCAGCACTTGCGTCCAGTTGGCGTCATACATCCTGCAATGGTCGTAGTAACCTTCGACCGCTCCAGGAATAGACAGGGTTCGCCTGAAATTATTGAAATTTTAGAGGAAATATAAAAGTGTGCTTAATGCAAAAATTATATGTAGTCGAAGTAATTTTACAGATAACCTTTTAGAAATGACCAGAAACATCATAAGTATTGCAATTCAACCGATAGTTTTTTTTATCGTCTTTTTTTCGTTCGCAACACATTCACAATTTATACTGGGCAGCAATTGCTGTTAAAAGGCTGTGTAAGGTGTTATTTCAGACCTGAGTTCTACACCAAGGCCAGCCAGCTCTGGCACTAGACACCAGTGCTCCTGCGGTGTGGCGGTGATGAATATCTGCCCCATATACACGAAGGCCCACACCATGCCAAATGGCAGCATGCATATAAACAGCAAGCGCTGGTACAAGCCAAGCTCGCCAACGTGCTCGATGACCCTATCGAGTGCGCCGCCGATATCTCTTGTGATGTCCTTATTCTAGGAACGAAAAATTAAAATTTTAATTATTTTCGTATGACAAGTATACTCAAATAAATTCTCAGGATCATAACCATAGAGCTGTAACAACTTTTACGAATATTATTAGGGATATCCTAGATTTTTAAGGCATTCATTTTCTAAGCAATAATGAGGTGTTTCATTTAAAAAAGAACCATTTAAAAGGAAAAGAAACGCGACGAAAAAATCCTATTAAAAATAAAAAAAATACCACACCTATAACTCAAACGCAGTGATTCACAAGCTTTTTTTTTTTGTTGCGGCATATATTTAACTATTTCAAAATTTGGTGGCACACAAAGAAAAGATAAAAATTATTTACAACTACTTACAACACCCTGCATAAATGTTCAAAGTGCCGCGGCACAGTGGTTGAGAATCACTGTTCTAATGCATGAAACAAAGAATGACATATGATACGACAGTTAGTTGAAGAACTTAAAACTTTAATACCCACTGTGTTTATTACTAGCAATTTAATTATTGGAACATACCTCGGTACTTTCATTTACAATTATTTCATTATCGCCTGCCATTTTCGTTTTCTTACTCGATGAATTCACGTACGAATTATTGATAAGTTACCAATAAACTGATCCACTGTTGATAATTAATACTCTTATCCTAATATTTTATTTCTAAGATAAAATAATCTTACTTTACTCTTTATGTATAAGTTTGAGATACAGATATGTTCGCCTTTCAATGTCATGTTTAATCAGTGTAAACCTTTACAATTTTTGAGTAGTTTATATCATAAGCTATCAAACATCCAAATCAAAAGGTATCGATAAAATCTGCTTATCATTAATTATTGTGTAAGCCAGCTCTCAACTTAGGCAAAGTAGAGTTCTTTGGTAGTGAAGTGATGAACAAATCATACGAGATATCGGCGCGGGGGTCGTCAGACAAATTGATACGAGGGAAACAAATTACGCGCCTGATATAAAACAATAGGAAAAAACGAATTTTGTAGTTTCACTGATCTCTATAAATGGACAGGCTAAAAGACGTGATGTCTTGTGCCTGTTTGATTTTTGTAATTCTGGCATTGACTGTATTGATTGGTAATGAGGATTCGAACCTAGAATAGACATAGAATTACGATCAATAACTTGGTGACCAAGTGCATTTATTTCAAAGCATAAGCTATTATTTCCAAGCAATGGCTTATCTAATAATACAGATCATTCCTTTTTGTAACTGTCAATTGGAAACGTTCCGAAACTTAGTACTTCGTAATTTTACACTTTAAAAAGACGTGTTCCTTATTTTTTCCTAATATTAAATGTTAAAAAAATACGCAAACTGTAATAGTTAACATACCAAAAAGTTTACTTCGTTTTGTATTTCGTATTTCTAATGTTTTTCTTCTATAAACATGAAAAACAAGAATGTTAACAAGAAGTTTAGGTTTACGAACGTGCCAACGATGACATTAGATATGGCATGATTTTTTCTCAAAAAGTGATTCAGTCGCAGTAGCTCATATTTTTCATTTTGAGAAATATTTGTTTGTCAAATAGTAATGAAATTGCGGATTGATTATAAAACTGAGAGTGCTCAATAAAAACGTGGATCAAAACCACTTCAACTGTAAGTGCGCTTTGCAACTATTGTGTTTCATGTACCGTTTGTTGCTGTTATTTGCTTTGGATACAGTAATAATATCATGGAATGAAGTTATTGTAAATGTTAGCATGTGACTCAAGGCCACCATGTCCTAACCGTTTAATTGGATTGAAATATCCAACTAATTTGCATATAGCAAAATTACGCACAGACTATCTGCAAAGCAAATATTGTGATTACGAAATTCACTTTGTTATCACTTTCAAAACAATGTACACTGTTGTATAAACAACAATTGATCTGCATTATCTCCTCCGATTGTTCTAAATTTCATTCTCATGTCAATGATAAAGATATTTTTCGCATTTTGTGTTATTCAAACTTTCGTATGTTCTGCAGTTAGCAATCTAAACTTTGTGGATCCTATTAAAAGTTACATGTTTAATAAATATTTGTATGGTGAATTATTTTTAATGCAGACAATATGTGATAACTGATATGTACAATGTTGCCTGCAGTGGCAGTTTTAGCACCACTATGCCTTCTTTACCAGTTTTGGGGGGGGGGGGACTTAACAGGTTTATGTATGACTGTATCTGCCATAATCTGGCATGGAACCTGATAGCATTAATTTTTCACTCTAGAACTGCTGCAGAAAAAAAAAATAACAAAGAGTAAAATTTAAATTTTTAGCTTTAATAATTTTGCAAAACAAATACAAAACTCATATTTGAAATAGTGTGAGCAAATATAAGAAATATAATGCAGAAACTCTCTTAAAAAAAGTATACCTATGAAAAGCTCACAGATCAGCAGATCATGCTCTGTCGTGGGGCCGTGGCACAACAGGGAACACAAGCGACGTGACGTTGCACCCTGCCGGCGCCGGTGGGGCCGCGCCAATATGCTGTCTGCCATAGCCTGCCTCCTGGCATTCATTGCAAGAACCACAGCCAATGTATATGTTTACACAATGGATACGCCACACACGGTAAATACATACTTTTATATGCTAATAATTGTATTTATAGCTTAACCAGAGAAATCAAAACCTTCATCATTTTGTGGAAAAACATGAAGTTTTAATGAATGTTAATGATGTAATAGATAAGCCAATAAAAGCAGTACTAGACCTTCCTGTTTGGAAGGACATTTTTTGTAGACTATGTAAAGTAATTTGTATCTCTAATATATATTGTCAGATTTAAAAGTAACTCTATTGGACATTTCTAGTATAAAAAATGTTTATTACTAACAAAATTGCAGAGCATTACTTGAGAATACCCATTTTGTATTTTTTAATACAACTTTGCAAAATAGAAAAATAATGTTTGGTCTCTGAAAATAACCGATATTTTTAAAATTTTTTTTAACATGATATGCATGTTCATATTATCATGTTGGTAATTTTATATCCAACATAACTATCCAACTTGAATAGCATTTGGCAACACACAGTTGCACATGTTTTTGCAATTAAAAAGAAATTTCATTGCATGACTGACTCCTACATAAGCACATTAACATAATGAATAATACTGATATAAAACATGTATAGATTTCAGCCTTCAATCATATGTTGCTATTTTACATGGCATTATTGATCATAAAAAAAAGTGGATGTAATAATCATAAAATAATTAGTTATAAAAAGGCTCACAAAGTTTAAATTATTTATTATTATTTTTAAGCATATGAATAGATAGATAATCAGTATATAGATTTTTTATTTAATTTATATATAAAAGCCAGTTACATGGAGATACAGTAATTTTAATAAGGAAAAAAATTGTAACTACTTAATAAAATTCAGAAACTTTATTAAAATATTCTATGATTGTGTGTTTAGATTGAAAAGTCACAATTATTGATTTAAAAGTGTTTTTATTTTTAACTTTGTTCTAAAGACCTAGTGATACAATTTAAACAAGGTTAAATAAGATAAGAGTGTGTGATAAATATTTAGTTATCACAGTATTAAAATATCTAAGGTATTCATAAAAAAAATAAAAAGGAATTCTTCTTGATCTCAACACTTATTCTCCTTTGTTTTGTTTAGTTAAAATCAAAAAATAAGAATTGCATGTAAGCTTTTTTAGTTTTATATTTAAATTATAAGCTTAAACTCTTTTTATAAAATTTTTTTACGAAAAAATCAAAAATCTTCATATCTTTCGATTAAGTCATACCAATGGATGTTAATGAATGCCACATTTAGTACAATTAATAAGTACATTGTTAACACTACCTCTTGTTAGTCAAATACACTGAAAACTGAATCATATTACAAAGAGATAAAGTCCATAATAAAAGTTTGACTATCAATTAATAGTAGAGTATGAACAAAAGAGTTATAATTACGTTTTTTGCTGACTTAGATTGATATATCAAATGTCAGGATTTTTTCTTATTTATGTTAATAATTTGATGAGAATATTTTGGTTATTTAAAATTTGTGTTTTAAACTAACTTACTGTGTTGGCGCAGCGACTCAAAGTGGGTCTTGGCCTCTGAGTAGTTTTGAACTACTAAAGGAATATAAATAAATGAGTTTTTTATGGGTCATTTGAGAGTGAAGCAATGTATTAACTATTATATACAATGCTTCCTGAAAATACCTAAGGAAACCTTATTTTATACTACTACACATAGAGAATTTTATTTACGTTATATTTAATCTTATTTGTTTACAGCAAGTTATCTCAGTAATCCACTAACATTGTACACATTAATGACCAGCAAATCTATGTGTTTTGTTATACTACTTTATTATTAAAACTCGTCTGAGTTTCCATGGTTAACATTTTTATAAAAAAAAAGTTTCTCATGGTCATTAAAAAAAAACAGATATAAATATGTCATTAGAGATGTAACCAAGCATTTGTTCAAAAATATGTCTCATGTTAAAATAAAATGAAGCCTTTGTTTTTTGAAAATGAGGATTATCGAAATTGCCCTAGTAATTTTTGAGTTCATTCATTATATACAAAATTACATCTTTCCTTACTAACATTAGTAACAAATATATATTAGTGTAGTGAGTAACATAGGGCATGTTTATAAATTATTTTAAAAATTCACGTTGAAGTAATCGCGAGCTACAGATAAAATGACATATGTACATTTCGCATCATTAGTGTGGGAATTATATGTTTATTTTTTATGTTAAGATAGCGCAGGAGTTCCCCGACATGCCGGCGACGTTCGGCGGTGAGGTGCCGATGACGGGGCTGCGCGGGCTGCTGGTGCAGGGGGAGCCCGAGGACGGCTGCTCCGCGCTGCCGCCGCCGCCACAGGTCACTGACAACTTCACCGGCAAGTGGATGGTGCTGCTTGCAAGGTACACAATAACATTTAATATAAGGCTTGCTCGGTGCAATACCACGACCAAAGAAGACAAGTGGAATTAATTCCGTAATTTGACTTCCCTTTCCACATTTTTCATACAAGAATAGAATTATTTAGTAGAGAAAAAATTACCGGTATTCATCTGCAAACGCGGATGTCTATGGGCACAAGACTCTTCGCTATTTTGGCGAATTCCGGTGGCTATTTGCTTGTTTATCACACTATACTACAAAAACATCCTTATATATGTGAATTGAAGTTTTCTTTAAGTATCTTGAAAACATTCTTAGTTTGTAGAAACTTTAAATAATTGTTTGTATGATGATGAAATTATTTCTTTCATTCTTTACTATTTCTATGTTATTCGATAGAACTAGAAGGTAAATCTTATATTTCAGGTATAACTGCAGCTTTGAGATAAAGGTTCGTAACGCGCAAGCTGCCGGCTACGACTGCGCCATTGTGCATAATGTTAACTCCAGCGATCTTGGTGAGTCTTACAAAGTACCGAAGAAACATCATATGTCGCCATAACCCACTCTTCTTAGATTAGAAGTTTTGCCGCTGTAAAATGTTTATTTGTAATGCATGTAATACAAAATTTCTATGACTAATTTTATTTCTAAGACACTTTTCTTTATATTATACTATTCTTATCTTACTTCTTACTAATATTATGACTGTCGAAGTTTGGATGGATGGATGTTTGTTAGAGTTCGTATGCCAAATTGCTGAACGGATCTCGTTGTAATTCGGCATCGATATAGGACACTAGCTTTCGCCCGCGACTCCGTCCGCGTGGAATTAAAAAAATCAAAAGTGCATAGCCTATGTGTTCTTCGAGCCCCTCTGTATTTATACCAAATTTCATCGAAATCCGTTCAGCTGTTTGGCGTAGTTATTTATATTAAGTTAATTTTTATGTAGTTATTAAATAAATAAATGTTCATCTCAAGTCAATCCTTCCGTAATTTAACGTTAACTTGAACGACCTCTTATCCGTACGTTAACCGCGTTGATATCGCGGACTGCAGCCGCATTCTCGTGCGGACTGTGCTGATATACAGACATGGCATATTGCAATAATTTATTACTAAATATCATGTAAGTCTGTTTTAATGTGCTTTAAAAATTCAAACCATCTCTAGATTTCTTATTTGATCTGTGGTAAGAGTGTTGTAGACTTTCTCTAATTAAATAAGTTCCTCTCTTTTCTCAAGTTTTCTCCATTCTGCATAGGGTCTAAATTACCTTAAAATACAAATTATAAAAACTTGTAATGTTATTTATTTTTTATTTAGAAATATTATGAAATCTTTGGTAACCTTTACCTGATATAGGTTTAATTATATTTTATGTTTAAAAATAATCTTAATTATTTTATAAAGGTAATTTATAGAATTAATATTAATCTTCTGCCAAGTTAAATGTTTCAGTTTGGACGTGGCCAAGGCCTTTGATCGGGTGTGGTATAAAGCACTTCTTTCGAAGTTGCCTTCCTACGGGCTGCCCGAGAAACTCTGCGCCTGGATTTCCAGCTTCTTGGAGGGTCGGAGCATCAAGG
>NW_013525024.1:2521860-2525168 GCF_000836215.1 Papilio polytes | reverse complement strand
GACAAGTAGAGAAAACTACTACAGTTTCGTCCCCAGATAAATATCTGACTGAAATTCTTGTTTCAATTTCAGAGAGCTCAGCGTTCAGAAGAAACTGAACAAACAAATAATGGAGAAAAGTAAGTCATCAAATAACAATATAATTTAAATTTAATTAGAAGTGGTAGTAAGCTATAAGGTGGACAGAAGTGTAACATGTGATGCGTGTGGCTAGTGCGGTGGCGGAGGCGGAGGCGGAGGAGAGACAGCCGCTGGTGGCGCGCGCGGAGCGACGGCCGCGGGGCTCGCGACGTGCGCGCAGGGCGCAGCGACAGAACGCATCCATCAACAGTGACACACGAGGGGAAATTGGTCAGTTTTATATTGTTGCTATTGGCAAAAAACTATTCTATTCTTTGTTCTTGTCTAGTCTATGCTGATTTCTTTTAATCTTCTATACAGTGTCTGTTCAAAAACAAAGGAAATAGTATTGATTCATAATTAACATTGAACTATATATTGTTTAGTATTTAAATGAGAATTTTCAGGACACACGTAGCAATATGTTTAGTATAAATAATGGTTTTGTTTGTAGGTGTAGCAGCGTTACCGGTAACACCGGCGGACGCGGCGCCGCAGCACATGATATTATGAGTGTGACCGCACGCGACGTGTATCCGAACGTGTGACGTCACGCGACGCGACGCCATCTTGAAACGTCCAAACAGAACCGCGACATTCGTGGCGGCCATTGCAAACACTACGAGGATCGAACTGAGGTAAAATCATTTACAATTGGATTAAAGTGTTGTGCAATATTAACTCTAGATTTTGTTTTTCAATCGTGATAAGGCTCGGTTAAAATTATTTGTGTTAGAAAGATTTTATTTGAGAATATTATTAAGATGGTATATTATAATTTTGTCCATTCTCATTTTGCACCCACAATCATTGTAATGTTTAAGGCATTAGTTTAATCTGACGTTAAATATTGACGCGAATTTCACTTTGACAAATAATTTGTTAAACTCTTATACATGAGTATGCAGCTGATAAGTATAGTGAAATATAAATTAGACAATTTTACATAACAACGATTGTTTATGAATGAAGTGAATCAGAATCAAAACTCGTGAAAAAATTCTTGAGTAAGGTTTGTTCACTTGTGTGTCGACTTACAAAGCATTGCATACTTGTAGTTTTGAAAGATTTTGTTTTGCTCGATAATTGTAATGTACACGTAAATATTTTTGTATATAAAAATTACAAGTGTGATTTGACAAACTTTATTATATTGAACACACTAGATACATTCAAATTAAATTGACGAAACCAATTATATTGTATAACAAAATCTTAACAGCATCATGGTCGGTAATTCATGAAAATGGGTATTTTTAAAATACGAACCAATTATTGTAACTCGACCACCTAAAAAGAAGGTCACTGTACTTGTAAACTCCAAAAACTACTTTCAAAACTATTATTAATGTTGTCTTTGCATAATATATTCTGGTCAGCCTAGCCCAAAATGTATGCACGACAATTTTATATTTTGGACTTTCTAATAAAACTCTTTCTTCCATTTATTTCCTTAGCTATGGGAAAAAGTCAATTGAATTTTCCATTAAAAAACATCACAAATTATGTACTCGTACACTTGCTCGTAAGTTTCTAATTTTTCACCTTGTTTATTCTTTTTTTAATCGACTTCAATAAGGAGGAGGTTCTCAATTTGTCTATGTTTTTATGTACATATTTCGTTAATTGTATATTGAATTTGCTTGTCGTTTTTGTAAATATTTTGAATTACTAACTCAATGAGAAACATAAAAAGGACAAGTAACCTAAATTTCATATTAAAATTCTACAAGAAATGTCAATAAGGATAAAAGAATCCTCGAATTATAAACGGAACATTGAATAAATGTCACTGAACTATCATGAATGCCGCCCGTTTCTAGTTTACCTAGGTAAAACGGAGAGGTAAGAATTTATTTCATATCTAATACAAGTTATTTGTTATAATGGTGCTCGAATCGTATCGTAAACGAAGAGTTTTTACGAAGTGTCTTCACTTTTTGAATGAATTTGTTCTACTATAAACGTCCAAACCTAGTCAATTATAAACGGGCGATGTACACGATTTACCAGTGACATGATGTAAAAGCCGAGCCGTTTTAGATGTCAGTATATTTTTTTATAGCTTACTAACACGCTTAATGAACTTTTAGTATAGTATTAGAAGAAATGTTATATTTTTAATTGTGTTTAAATCTTCCTTTGCCATTTTTACATTTTATCTTCGTTTTGTAAGTTAAGATATGTATATTTAAAATTGTCTGTACCTTATGTGATATAAATATAGTTTTCTTCTCGACTGGTGACAGAAGGGACTAATATATGTAAAGATAAATTTAAGTTATTACACTAGGAGCGACGGAGCTTCTCATCGTTACAACTTCTTAGGATATAACCAAAGAAATAAAATCGTTTGGACACAAACTGTACTGTTTTTATTATTTCTTCCCTTTCCTCTAACAAATGAATGACTATAGTTGGACATGTATTGGATGTTCCAATTTTTTTTTGTGGTTCAAAGCTATCTACAATGCAGTGCCCTTCCCTCATATTCTGTATTGTAATTTCTTCAACAACAATCGGCGCAGTGGGGGAAGGTCCGTGAGATACTCACACAAATCAAAACAATAACAAACAAATAAGACTCAACAATAATAACAAAAAAATGTATGGAGACATTTGACATAGGTGAGAGTTGCAACTACATCTATTGAACTACCCTGGTCCCGATTGAATGTTGAATGAAATTAGTTCTATATGTTATAGTTCTCTTTGGTCCCGGCCCTGGTCAATCGTTTGTCAACTTATGGTATAAAAAATTGTGAATTTTCAACATTTCCAGGGTTTAAAATATAAAAACCGCGGCCAAACGTGAAATGTCAAAAGATCGCGATAATAATTTACACTAGTTATTGGTCTTAAAATAACTGATCGTTTTACCAAGGAAATGATGGCATGAAACTAGCAAAGGGATTTCGAAAGTGGACAAAAATGACTTCCCCAACTGATGAGGTAACTTTGTTTGGGAAAAAGGAATGAAGGCAAAAGTCAGTTCAAGAATATATTATTCTGCAACATGTGAGACAAGATCTGTAGTTCACAGAATTTACTATCGCTGTTTTTCACTTTAATTGAAGGACTGTTGTGGAAGGAAATAAAAGAGATAAAACGGTGATAGTAGCATTTATTGACTAGCAACCGCTGTGTAGACTAGTGCTGGCCGCCACATGGCTGTGCGGGCCGGCGGC
>NW_013525024.1:2490347-2521207 GCF_000836215.1 Papilio polytes | reverse complement strand
CCCTCCATGAACTTGGCGCGCAGGTCCTCAGGCTTTATGTCCAGGATGGCCGGCGCGAAGATCGTGCCAGAGTCATACACCTACAAGTTGACCATAAAAAATCGTAATTCAATTCCACACAGACAAAGTCAAGAGTCATACCTATTCTTTGATAAGTAAAAATTGTGTAGTAATCTAATGCCAACCTGTTACAAATTTAGTGGGAATCTTTTATTGATACAAAATAATTAAATAATAAAATGTCTGCTAATAGAACATATTTCTGTTCTCAAACAGAAAAACTTTATATCCATGCAGCAACTACTATACCAAAGATAAATTATCAGAATGCATTACATTATGCAGACTGTACTCAACACTTTGGATGGTAGTAAACAGCCCTTGACTATCAATCCTGCTTAAAATATATATTTATATTATACCTTTTTCATACTTGCGCGAGATATATTATAGAACCATAAAGTTTTAAAACATAGCTGCATATCTCACCTGTTTGACAACCAGACCATACGAGAAGGGGGAGATGTTCAACATGTTGAGTAGTGTGGCCTCGGAGGCGCCCACCTTGTCTCCAGGCTTCAGGATGTGCACATCGTTGATGATTTCAATTGTACCTTACAATATTATATTAATTATAAATTTGCATTCTAGGGTTTAGTTGAAGTAACATAGAAATGGAGAGGCATGTTACATCTTCAAGTTTAATAATCTTGTATTCCATGAATTTTGTAGATAGCTTATTCTTACCCTTGGAAATCTTGGTGGGGATGGAAAGGGCCTGGAAGAAGGAAGTCTTCTCAGGGCCAAGACCGGTGTTGTGTGCAGGGATAACTACGGAGAGCGGCGCGATGGCGCCGGGGCGGGCGGGCGCACGCACCTTGTTCTCCAGAAGTTTATCACGCACCTAACAATTAACAAATACAATTAACATTTTTCTATAAATAATGTGAAGACGAACAAATAACTTATACATTAAATTATTATCAGTTCTTATCAATTAGATAAGTAAATTAGGTTTGAACTGGCTCAAAAACTAATTGGCAACTTGATGTACTACTGCTACACAAGCAGACATGAACCAGCCAGTGTCTTATTCAACTTAGGTTTAATAAATTAGGACTATGCTACAAACATAATTAATGTTATATTATTACTCACTTCCACCAAGTCTCCGCGGGTGAACACAAAACCGACATTTCCCTTGATGTGTGGCAAAAGCTTCTCAAGAGCAGGGTTGTTATCCAGGTGGTCCTTGATAGCTTTACGCATCATCGTATTCTTGCCCATTAGCACGATGCTGTGCCCGCGCAGAGAGATACGAATCTGCTGCATTTGGGTCGAACCCACGTTGTCTGCTCCCACTAAGAAGCATTTTGGATACTCGTCTAAGAGTTGCTGAAATAATAAAAACGCTAAATTTAACAGTTTGTTGTGATGAAAAGTAGTTTCAACTAATTGCCTCCAAAATTTGTCAAAGAGTTAACTTGTATCTCCAAAATGCCAGTGCAATGTTAATATGTATTGAAACTATCACACTAGGATAAATTTGAAGACGTTGATGTAGTCTGAAAGCGAAGCCAGAGAACCAATTATGTGCTCTCTGGTATTAGGACAGACATATTGTTTGTAAACGTCGACTGAAATAAAATAAACTTACGATGATTTTGGTGAAGTAGTTAGTCTTCCAAGTAGCCTTGTCCTCCCTACCCATCTTGATGAGTGAAGTAGGGACTTCGGAGAAATTTAAGGACTAGAAGAAAATCACATTTTTGAGAAAGGGCACATTTTATAGATTTCCTTTAAATATTGCACATTGTTTGCACTAAACATAACAAGGATCATTATGCCACATAACAATATGAGATTTTATAAGAGATTACGAAAATAAATATAGATTTAAGACAACTTACCAAGACCAAACACAAAAACGCACAGAACTTGTGCGTTCGTGAGACACAAAGACAGATCTAGTGTTGGACGCGCAATGTCAGACCGTTTTAGTTATTTTTTTGTATGGCAACTCAAAAAATCACCGGTTATTTCCTTCTTATTGTTATTTAAAGAATATGTTAAAAAAATAGCCTTCTATATTTTATAATGCCTTAACTTAACGTTAAACCCAAAAGCTATATACATATCAACGCATCATCATAACAAACAAAATTACCGTTTTGATTTGAAATGGGCATATGGGACACAATAATTATCCAACAGCAATATATCTGCAGCATCTGCTGTTATTGCAGATAGCTGGAGATGACCACTGTAATGTTCTCGTTGCTCGTTTGTCCTCGTATTATAAAAAAATAACTATGAACCAGCTCTGATAAAATTAGCTTTGTGATAAAAAGACACAACACTAGTACTACTGGTACATCTGTGAAATCTGACCATAGTGATCTATCAAAGATTATAAAAAAACATGGCAGTTTGACTTTGACATTAGTCAACTGTCATTTCAGGAATTGTGAATTTGTATTCATATATTCATTGCATTAAATAATTATAAAAAATAATTGAATAGCAAATCTCTTACTAATTATTATTTGATCTCTTGGAATTAAATAGTAAAAGCTATATTTCAGCTAATTCTAATTGTGTATCACTTGTCTAATTTAGTACAAAATAATGTCCTTATTTCGTAAACCAAAGAAGATTCAACGACGCGTCTTTTGCGCTGACGATGATGATGACGGCGATCCTGAACCACCACCGCCGCCTATCATCAGCCAGAAAAAAGAAAACAAACCTGTTAAAAATCCTACATTATTGAGTTTTGCTGATGAAGGTTTGTCCTTAACCTCGAATAATTTGCCTAATTACTTATAACCTAAATGTAATGTTTCGCTGATCACTGTAATAAAAGTAATTAATAATTATTAGTATTTTGAAACCGATAGTAAAGCTATGTTTGAAAAGAAAATTGTTTTATGTTCTTTTACAATACTTGACATAGCTAAACATATGCTAAAACATCTTTATTCATAACAAAACAATTATTGGTTGTACTATTGTTTCTGTAAACTATATGTTTGGATTGTAAAAAACATAGATGCTAAAATCTTATTTCATTAAATGTAAATGACTTTTTTAATTAAATAGGAGCAATGAAATCCTGGATGTACTGAAAATCAACTTTAACAATTTACTCTTGAAACAATTTTTATTAATTTTTCCACTTGATTAACTTTTGCTCTTTAATTAATGTATTTTATGGAATAAAATTTATTGTGTATATCTTATGTTGTAACAGAGGATGATGGAGAGGTTTTTAAAGTAAAAAAATCATCCCAGAGCAAGAAACTTGCAAAGCGGCGTGAGAAGGAGAAACACCGTGTTCCTGATGGTGATAATAACAAATATGACAATAATACGCCTGAGGTAATGTTTACATAGACACAGAACACATAACATATTATGTATACAACATTTATTCTAACATAAAAACATACTATAAGAATTACTCAAAGTTTGAGTTGACTAAAATGTGTTGTAAGAACATATTTCAACACATTTTAGTCAACATGTATTCTGTTTTTGTATGGAATAAGGAAACCATGAAAATAAATGTGATAATTAAGATATACTGTTATTGTTATATAAGTTTTTTATGAAGCTAAAGTAGTTTACTTTTAATCTAATTAACAACCACCTATTTAAAGATCTCATAAGATATGCTACTTATTTCTTAAGAGTAGTTGATATAATCTCATTTATTTATGGTAATAATGCTCTAATGATATCCAGGACACAATGGACAATGATGATGTGGGAGACAAGCCGAAGGTCAAGAAGAAAGGGTCACTAGAGGGGCTGATACTGACTGGACGTGAGGCACTCGCTGCAGAGGGGACCGGGGACATGTCTGATGATGAGATTGAGGAAGAGGAGGATAGTAGGGGTTTCCATCGGTACCGCGCAGAGTCGGTGCGCGCTGTGCTCGCGCAGCCGGGCCACATACCCGATGCGGCGCTCATCCACGCGGCGCGCAAGACCAGACAGCAGGTATGAGAGGTGAGGGACTAAGAGATGACACCCGACGATGTCGACACTCTCCTTTGTGTCCTCTGGTGCTTACAGTTTTGTAATTTATAAGTGCAACTTTGGGGTGCGGGTTGTATGTGTCGTCACACACAACAACTATAGAGTCCTGATTAAACAGTACCAGCATTAAGGTGGGCAACCACCTGAGGCGCCGAACATATAGTGGTGGCGCGGACACCCTTTTTCATGTGGGTTTGTATTACAGTTAAGGGGCATCTGAGAAATCCAGCCCAGGATGCTAGAAATGCTAAAACTGGTCCTGCTTTATGTACATTGTGAAAAGTGTAATGTATTGAAGTGTTCATATCTGTGGGGCATAAAAGCAAATAGCTTCAGTTTAAATTACTTTTTACTGGGTTACCAACAAACAATTCACATTTTGGGATAAAATAGCAGTTTGACATTATAAATAAATATTCTAACTAAATTATAAATGTGAAAGTATGGATGGATGGATGTATATTAGAGTTTGTAGCTTAAATGGCTGAATGGATCTGGATGAAATATAGGGTAGTCTGGAAGAACACTGAGATTTTCTTATTTTTTCTACATGAATGGAGCCACAGGCGAAAGCTAGTATATTTATATTTTATGAAGTATATTTGAATATATAACTTGTATTTCCAGGCTCGAGAACTGGGTGACTTTGTTCCGATCAGATCGGAGGCGACTCCGGGTTCACGGCTCATCCGCGACGATGGCTCGGGTGACGATGATGACGAGGATGGCAGGATAGAAGTCTGCGGACTGGTCCTGCCTAGTGATAAACCTAAACGTAAGTATTTCTAACAATACACTATTACAAAGTATTTATAAGCGAAAAGTACAGTTAGCTTTATTAGCAGTATCCAACTTTAAAGCGATAATGTGTTGTATACCTAAAAAGGCAGAATAGCCAATATGAATTTATGTTAAAAAGAATATATATATATATCGACGAATTGAGTACCTCCTTCTTTTGGGAAGTCGGTCAAATATGTCCCAAATAGCTGTGTTAACGTCTCGGTATTGGATATTACTAAGTGGGAGCGCAGCTTACGTTCGTTGCATGAGAAGGCGACTGTATATTATTATGTAAATATACAAGTACCTCGGCCCTATTTAGTGCAAAGTGACCTAAAAGATGATTTTGTTTCCAGGCGGGACCGCGGCTGCCTCGGAAGAAGAGCTGGACAGCGAAGATGAGGCATGGGAGAAACAACAAATACAGAAGGCAATGCCTTCTAACATAGACATTACTGGTGAGTTTTGGATGAATTTTAGAGAGCTGACTTCTTTCTCGTGAAGTTAAAAAATAATAAAAAAGTATAACCTATGTTACTAACAGATAAACCTTTCTAATGGTGAAAGAATTTTGGTTTGAATGGTGGTGAAATAGTTTTAGAGTTATTTTAATATGTACAAAAATACAATTCTATCTTTCGAATATTAGTATAGAAAAATCGGTTTAGTAGTTTTTACGTGAATCGAATACATACAAAAATACAATTCTATCTTTCGAATATTAGTATAGAAAAATCGGTTTAGTAGTTTTTACGTGAATCGAATACATACAAAAATACAATAAAATCTTCCTTCTTTATAATATTAATATAGATGAGTCAAAAAAAAAATACTACACACGTAAAATAGTTAATTATCTTCATTACCTATTTTTATTATAAAAAAATATATCTTTATAAAAACTTTATTTTGATAAGGCGAGATACAGTCTGAGTTGAACCCGTTCGCGGTAGCGGCCACTGCGCCGCGCACCGACAGCGCGCCGCATCTGCGCTCGCTGCTCACCCCCGACAACACCGCGCCCTCCACACCACACGAACTACTTCAAGCACTCAAATCAAGGTATAACTTACTAGCTTTCGCGACTACGTCAGAGTGAAAAAAAAAGCAAAAGTCTAGTCGCCAAGTAGAAGACGATAGTCTGGAAGAAGTGTCCTTCCAGACTATATCTTCATCTATTCCAAATTCCATAGAGATCTATTAAGGCGTCTCGGAGATGTGTTTTGAAAAACATCTATCCTCCACCTAAATATTCATATTAATAATAAAAATGTAGATAATTAAGAGTCTAACTACTATTAAAAATGCGAAAGCTTAGATGGACGGATGTTTGTTAGAGTTAAAATTATCTCGATTAAATTTGGCATAGATGAAGAAGACATAGATAGAGATAGATAGAGAAGAGAGTTTTTATTTAATTCCATGCAGAGTTGCAGACAAAACCTAGTGTTGTAATAACTCAAGAAAACAGACTAAATACACAAATTGCTTGACGTTCACCAACTTGTGAATAGCAGCTAGAAATGAAAAAAAATGCGGAAAAGGTGTGGCGGGGTGTAATTTCAAAAAATATTATTATTTGAATAAAAAAACATTTACCGCAGGAAAGATAGTTCTATAAGTCAGTTAATTTTAAAGAAAAAAAAAAAGATGAATACATATTCTGTCTACTGTTGTTACTGTTGTTATTGTTGTTATTTTTCTATGTATGTCGTGTAAACCTATAATTAGGACAAATTATCTGCATGTTACTTATTGTATTGTGTAAAAATGTATGTGTCATAATTTTGTCCTGTTGGTTTATCTTAATAAAAAAAAAATAACAAAATAAGATAATCGTTTTACGAGTGGACGGTGTTTATTGAAATGTGTGTACCAGGTTGGAGGAGCTGCGCCGGGAGCGGGCGGCGACGGGCGAGCGGGGCGAGGCGGTGCGCGCGCGGCTGCTGCAGCGGGCGCGGGAGCGCGCTTCCCGCGCCGCGCGCACCCGCCGCCTGGACGCCGCGTACCGCCGCGCGCAGGCCGCTCGCGGATACATCACGGACCTCGTTGAATGTCTCGATGAAAAGGTATACAGATTTTTTACTATTTATGTAATGCCGAAAGCCTAATTTTGGTCCTTTTCCCTTTCCACCCTTTTCTTAAGAGGACAGGATGGGAAGGAAAAGTGGATTTGACGGTGGAGGAGACGCATAGGACAATAGTCGAATGGCGAACCAAACCAAATTCGAACCATCGGCCGCAGGATCGGTAGTCCATACTCCAAACCATTGGGCTATTGGCGCTTTATGTAAATTTGACAATTATGTGTGTCTGTGTGCAGATGCCGCAGCTGGAGGCGCTGGAGGCGCGCGCGCTGCAGCTGCACCGGCGGCGCTGCGAGTTCCTGGTGGAGCGCCGCCGCGCCGACGTGCGCGACCAGGCGCAGGACGTGCTCGCGCTCGCAGGTACCTCCGCACTGTGCCTCATCCTGCTATATATCTATACTATTATACTAATATTAAAAATGCGAAAGTTTATATGGATGGATGTTTGTTACTACGTATCTCCAGAACTACTTAACAGATCTGCCGGAATAGCATAGATGTAGAACATAGTCTGGAAGAACACGGCTACTAATTGTGTTTTTATCCCCCGCGATACAGCTAGTAAGTTGTTTGTTGTTCCAGCTCGACCCGGTGCAGCGAAGCCGGTGGACAGCGAGGAGAAGACACGGCGCGCGGCGGAGCGCGAGGGGCGGCGGCGCGCGCGCAGGTTGCGGCGCGAAGCGGGCGCGGCGGCGGCGGGGGCGGCGCCCGCGCACCGCGACGGAGACTCCAGCGACGACGACCTGCCGCCCGCCGAGCTGCAGCACTACACGCAGGAGGCCGGTACGTGCTGCACATACCTACATCATCATCATCATCATCATCATCATCATCATCATCATCATCATCATCATCACCAGCTCACTATACGTCCCATTCAGAGGCTCGAACCTAGGACATAGTGAACCATGTTGGCCCACTGCGGGTTGACTTCACACATATCTTTGAATTTCTTCGTCAATATGTGCAGGCATCACGATGTTTCACCGTAAGAACGTCGGGTAAATACGTACATACACACTCTAATGTTATAATTTGTAAAATGTCAACTTTGTTCCATTTAAAAAGACTTACTAAGATTTTTATTTTAATTTTACTATGGAGATGTGACTGGGGGGGCTGGAATAAGAGTAGGAGTCATTGTACGACCGTTCGGTTTGCCTCGCATGCGAATTTATACCGTGAAAAATGCTAAAAAAGGGCTTCTTAACAGTTTTATTTTGTATTGTATGCTACCAGAGGCGATCCGTCAGTTATCGTGTGAGGTGTTCGCGGACGCGCTGCCGGCGTGGCGCAGCGTGCGCGGCGTGTGCGCTCGCGTCTCGCGCTGGCGACGCTCGCAGCCCGCGCTCTACAGCGACGCGTACGTCGCCGACTGCCTGCCGCGGCTGCTCGCGCCGTACATACGACACGAGGTAATAAATAAAAAAAAAGTTATGCTCGCCTGTACAACCAACGTTGAATATATATTTATTGTAAACGAGCTGTTGCCCGCGACTTCGTACGCGTGGTATTAGAAAATATACAAACTATAAAAATTACAAAAAGCACCGTATCCCTCGGGAACCGGACATTTCTCGGGGATGAAGCTTATCCCATGTGTACTCCAGACTTTGTTTTATATCTGTGCCAAATTTCAATAAGATATGTTGTACCGTTGCAGAATGATCGAGTAAACATTAAAAAAACTAAATTAATGAATCCCACGGGAACCGTAACTATTCCCGGTATAAAAAGTAGGCTATGTGTTCTTCCAGACTATGCTCTAAACCTGTGCCAAATTTCATGGAGATCCGTTCAGTCGTTTAGGCTACAAACGCTAACAAACATCCATCCATCCATCCATCCATCCATCCATCCATCTATCCATCCATCCATCTAAACTTTCGCATTTATAATATTAGTAAGATTAGTAAAATTAGTAAGATTGTTTTTCTTTACAAAGTGTAAATAAATAAAAAATAAATAATCCTTAACGTTAGTTATGAATGTAGGAGGTACACGGGTAGAGGTAGTCCTAGAAAGAGATAGATGGATTGCGTGAAAGGTAACATGATCAAGAAGGGAGTGATGACTGAGATGGCGGATGATAGAGTTATTTGGAGGACGGAGTTATTTGGTGTTGTTCCAGACTATGTTTGTTGTTATTAGTTTTCTCGTTTCGCGCCATGTTAATAGAGCATTTGTTGCAGTTGATCCTGTGGAATCCATTGGCGGATGAAGACAATGAGGATTATGAAAAGATGGACTGGTACAAGTGAGCATTTATATTTGATTATTCGCTAATTTTTGTAATTTTGAGTTTTTTATAATTATTGTTCCAAAGAAAAAGTTGTCCATACTAATATTATAAAGAAAAAGAATTTATATTTTTGGATTTTCTATATGTATTGAAATAACCTAAAATCTGCTGATCCGATTTTCACCATTAAAAAACAACATTATCAGTGAGTAATGTAGACAGTTTTTTTTATTATTTTTTAATTTCACGCGGATGAAGGTAGATAAAAAAATGTAACAGCATATTACAATATAATAGCAATAGCAAATAATGTTATTACCAGTTGAAACATTTAATTGTGTCAGATGCCTGATGATGTACGGCGTGCGCGCTGAGCGGCTGTCCAGCGAGTCTGAGCTGTCGGAGGAGGAGGCGGAGGCGGAGGCGGGGGCGGGGTTGAGCGAGGCTGCGCTGCGAGACGACCCCGACCTGCTGCTGGTGCCCACCATCATCAACAAGGTCGTCCTGCCCAAGGTCACAGGTGTGTACAAGCATTCTTACCCATAACTATCATACTTAAGGCATGTTCCACCAAATTGTAAATTGTCTGATAATAATCCAACGTGTAAAATATGTGATGGAAATGTCGGATTTTGTTAATTATCTGACAGTCACGTTATTTTTAAGCTATTTGAGCCTCTATCAGCCAGTAGTGGGACAGGCGCTTAATATTATAAATGCGAAAGTTTAGATGGATGAATGTTTGTTAGAGTTTGTAGCCTGAACGCTTGAACGGATTTTGATGAAATTTGGTATCGATGTAGATGATAGTCTGGAAGAATACATAGGCAACAGTTTTTTTTTAATTCCACGCGGACGGATAATCAGAAGTTGGAAATAGCAAATACAAATTGTCCAAATCTATATTTTTTGCTATACTCATTTGTAATTGCATTTTTATATCAAAATGCGTGACGCAATACTTATAACTACGATTTGCAAATCGGAAGGAACTCTGTTGTTTTAATTTTGACATTGGCAACTGAAAGGGTATAGTATTTTTGTGACTATAAAATCTCACGGGAACATGTAATTTTTCATTAAAAGCCGATAAACCACGTAACAATGTGACAATATATTATTTTAGAGCTGGTGGAGCACGCATGGGACCCAGTATGCGTGCGTGCATGCGTGCGCCTCCGTCGCGTGCTGGAGCGTGCGTGCGCTCTGCCGGGCGGGGCCGCACTGCGCCGGCTGGCGGGCGCCGCGCGCGCCAGGCTCGCCGCCACACTGCACGCTGACGTCTTCCTGCCACCCTTACCACCGCAGTAATACAAACTATTTTGAACTTGGTGTTTACGTCTCACCTCCCTTTCTATGCAGATATTTCAAAGAGGAAAGATTTGTATTTTTATAACTCAAAAAGTAATAACCGATTTAAATCATTCTTACACAATTAAAAGCTACGTTATCATTGAGTAAAATAGGGTAATTGTTTTTATTTTATGCGGGTAAAGTAGCGAGCAACAGCAAGTCTTATGTAAAAAAGACTATACTATACTAGCTGTTCCCGTTCGGCTTCATTCGCAAGATTCCGAATTTCCGAAATTAAGAAGCATAAGAATATGTAGCCTATAGCTTGACGTAGTGTAGGGCATTTAAAAAAAAGGATATTGATTCAAAAATATATTTAATGATTGTTGAGATTTTACACAACAAATAAGTGTGTATTTACGTTTTATTATGTTAGTATAGATAGAAACCGTACATTACATAGAGATAAAGAAGAGAATAAGGCTTTCATACACTTTTTATATCTATTGAAGAACAATAAAACTATAATTAAACCCAATATATTTTAAAATTTGTGCTAGATATGAGTTTGTTGCAGCTGCCACCCGCAAAAAGAGTGTATTTTGTTAATAAGAGTGTATGATATCGCAGTGTGCTGGAGGGCGCGGGCGGGGCGTTCTGGCGGCGCTGCGTGGGCGCGGGCGTGCGGCTGCTGCGCGCGGCGCTCGCGCTCTGCGCCCCGCCGCCCACGCTCAACGCGGACGCACTCGTGCTCTCACTTATTGGTACATTTATACATACTATGTTCAAATCATCCATACATTGGACGTTGATAACTGCAAATTATGAATCGTGTTATATTTTATGTTATATTAACTTTAGCGCGCTAATGTGTCTGTACAGAATTTTTAAAAAATGCCAAAGTGTTCTTTCAATTGATAGATATTGATATAATTGTAACAACGTGACAAACTCAAAATGGCGCGCTGTTGTCATACGTCTGAATGACATTGACAGATGTCAGATAGGGACGGGACGTATATGTCAATAATAGTGTTGCGCTAATCCTCCAGCGTAATACTGATTTTCTTAACACAATCTATGATTAAAAATTGCAATAATTTTATGTTTTATTTTAAATCGTTAATACTGTATTGAAATATGCAAAAGGACACAAATGTACAATATGTTGGTGCAGACACGCTGTGCATGGCGGCGGGCGCGGCGCCGGGCGTGCAGGCGGCGGCGGCGGGCGCGGCGCTGGCGGACACGCTGCCGCGCGCGGGCGCGCTGCGGGCGAGCGCGCTGCGCCGCCTCGCGCGCCTCGCACAGCTCGCTATCTCCCGACTGCACTCCGACAACCCTATGCATCTGTATGTACACACTATACTATATAAAAGCCGGAGTACACGTGCTAGTATAACAGAGAAATAGCTGACATGCCAATAAAAGGTCATTTTATCTCAAAGGTCTCTCTTTCAAGATCTCACAAAATCGAAAAAGTGCTAGCTACTTGTATCCCAGTTACTGTTTACACGTGCTTCTAGCTCACAGGTACCCATAGGTCGCAACTGTGTGCCAACTACTAACAGTGTTCTGATCCTAAAACACGTTGTTTTTGATTTTTGAAAAACTAAAATTCTTACTTATCTTCTTAACTTCGCCTCACCAAATCAAAAAAAAAAAAACATAGATGTTACTCAGTAATAATGTAGCTCTCTAACTGTAAAATGTTTTTTTCCGATCAGTCCAGTAATTTGAGTTATTCAAACAAAAATGTTCTTTAAAAAAATGATTTTAATTGTTGTGTACAGGAAAGCGCTGGAGCAAGCACGCACAATCTTGTCGGAGGCGCGCGCGGCTGAATGACATCAACTTGGGCGCCGCAAACCTCACTTGCGTTAGCTGAAACATCACGTGACGTCACGATAGAAAGAGAGAGAACTATACGTGTTCTCTGTTCGATTACATTCAAATCGAAAGAGAAATAACGATTTTACGTTGGGGAAAACAGATGAATGCCTCCGATTGTGAATCGAATTAGAAATATCGATTCTAGGATTTCCGAGTGGGCACGGCAAAGTTACAATGTAGACTTCATTTAAGGTCGCAGTTGCCGTTGATAATATTATCCATTATTTAGACAAATAGACATGACATTTTAATTTCAAAAATCTTCGTTGTAGCAAATGCGATGTAAATTTTTATCGCTGACTACCCCGAAATGCGCAAGATTGCTTATACGGATATAGAGTTAAAATAAAATGTTTATAATAAATGACAATGATGTGGACATTTAGAAATATTATTTATAAATTATTTAACGACTTTTTTCAACGTGTTTTTTTTTTCTTCGGTAACATCGATTATTATTAAGAAATAATTGATAATTAGTTTTTTATCTGTATTTTTTCTTTTATGCCTATCCTATTCAGTTTATTGTCTTAATAGCTAAATAAAAACTGTTATAGACAATTAAGTCACAACTTTACGTGCATGTAGAGCTTATTTCTCGTGAAAGAGAATATGAATTTATAAATATTTTTGTATGCAATTGGATTTTGTAGTTGTTTAATACCTAAGTTAATAGTACTGGGAGGACATTGAGAGATATGTTATTAATAAAGAAATAAGAACATTTATTGTAATTTTATTTCAATAAAAAATCATATCATACTATTATTATGAATGCAAAAGTTTAGATGGATGGATAGATGCACGGATGTTAGAGTTTGTAGCCTAAACGGCTGAACGGATTTAGATGAAATTTAGTATAGATGTAGATGATAGTTTGGAAGAACACAGAGGCACATTAAAAAAATCACTTGTCTTTTTTTTAATTCCACGCGGACGGAGTCGCTGGCGAAAGCTAGTATAACATAATCCAAGTAACGGTAAAAGGGAGCTTAATGTAAAAAAATTGAGAAACCTTCATATCTCGTTCATGAAGATATTCTAAAGAATGTTAATATGAAAAAATATAAAATTAAAAATGTATGGGTTAGGAAAAGAATTAAAGCCATTTCATTTTGAAATCCATTTTATTTGAATAACGTCACAACATCGATTTATTTTCCTTTTAATCTTACATTTAGATGTTTCAAAATATTTTTTACCCGACTGACCGAAACATTTTTGCGCGTATGAAGTAATAAATATACGTAATAAATGTACGTAAAAAATTAAATAAAGTCCATTGTGACTAGACGACCGAACCGAGTTGTCATTCATTACGTCTTCTCTGGATTATCATGTATGTAAAAACATTAGTACAAAACATATACTAGACATGGTAATTGAAATTCT
This sequence comes from Papilio polytes, assembly GCF_000836215.1. Classification (NCBI taxonomy): domain Eukaryota; kingdom Metazoa; phylum Arthropoda; class Insecta; order Lepidoptera; family Papilionidae; genus Papilio; species Papilio polytes. Next base: position 2,507,473 of record NW_013525024.1, on the reverse strand, counting down.
AAACAAGATCTAAAAACCGATTTCGAAACTCTTCTTTTACATTGCTAAAAGCCTGTCCCACCACTGCTGTTAGATAACTAAAAAATGACGTCACTGTCAAATAAGGGAACAAAATCCGATATCTCTACCACATTTTACATGTTGTCAAACAATTTACAATTTAATGGAACAGACCCTAATTCTTTTTTCAATAGTAGCATTTATATTCTTAACGAATCAAGTGTTATACTCAGTCAATCGGGTTCTTTGCTTTTTTTTTTATTTTAGGTTATAATACATAAATTTTGATGGAATGTTTTACAAGCACATATAGCAACATTATATATTAGCTAAGGATGCAGACAATTATTTACTTTTAGTATAGATACAGTGGTATACCACAAATATTCAGTAACATGATTATTTTAATATTTTAAATGTTAAAATAAAACAAACTTACCTCATCTGGTTAAGAAACAAAAGAGCTATTTACATGTAAGATAAAGCGCATGTCCCACCACTGGCTGATAGCGGCTCAGATAGCTTAAAAATAATGTCACTGTCAGATAAGGGAACAAACCCTGATGTTTTCACCTCATATTTTACATGCTGGATTATTCTTAAACACTGACCTTTACGTTCCACTGAACAGACTATGCTACGTTGTATTTTGCGCTTATCTGGTTTTTGCCATTTCTGCCCCGTTAATATTGTTATAAACTTAATTAAGACAAAATTAACTAACAGTTACCTCAATTAGCGCTTGCTATCCATTGGATATCTATAAAGGTCATTGTTCTATATATATTTTCAAAATGTAATATGCGCAAAGTTAAAAAACACATCGCCAGCAAATTTGTCATCAGATCAAAAAAATACAATAAACGCGACAAAATCCCTGAAGAAAGTTATTTCACATTATGCTATTTAATAAATTAACACTTAACTACTCGTACATTAAAGATATTTGAATTAACTAAAATCACATAATTAGCTCAAAAAGAAAAAAAAATGGATTTAATGTACATGGTTCCAATATTTACTCAGTAATGTACTTAAATTATGACTAGTAAAGGTCGTAAAATATGATTTTCACTTACACAATAGTATACTATCCTATGGAAAATAAAGGTAAAATACGAAGTATCATATGGGTTAAGATTTTGCAATGAGATCTGTCAAGTAGAACAAATGAGGTAATTTTCACATATCTATTTAGTATGATAAAATGTTAAATCTTATGACTTGTGGTAAGTAGTACAAGAAAAGCATTTAACTTGTAAGCATTAATTTTAGATATCAACAACTAGCTTAAAACTACCGCTACCATCTACGCTATTTAATATAGTCGCAATATCTCCCTTATTCATTAGAAGTTCAGGGACTGAAAGAAATGCCATGCTGTCTATAAAGCCATCAGGTCTGTTTGTGGATACTTCATCCACCTCCTCCATCAACTCAATTTTATACCAGCAAAGAATGGCATTTGTATAACCATCTTTAATTACTGATAAATTAATAACTTGTGTTTGTAAATCTGAGGAGCAATCACCAACACATGTTGGCTCAGTTAAGGGAGTGTGTTCCAAACATGAAATATCAATACAGAAGTTCTGCGATACTTGATAAACATTCATGTATCCTGCCACTTTGTAATTCAATGTGTTTTCATCATAAACTCTGTTATTAACATCTAGCCAGGGGCAATTAACCAATTGGGCCATAATGCTAATGCTGGATGGCATATAAATACCTCTTGGTGCCAAATGGTTTGTCTTCAGAATATGAGCTATGTCTTTCATTCTTAGATCAATGTCCCCACATATCTCGAAAGGATGGCAAAAAATAGCATGGAATAATATATTACCAACTTTATCGAGTTTCCACTTTTCGCCCACTAGTATTTTAACTTTTGATAGGTCTAAATTATAGGCATGTACAATCCTAATAATGAATTGTTCATCATTGAAAGTTCTGGCAGTGCAGGTCAGGGATTTGGCACCTCTCTTCAACATTTGAAGGCCAAACAGAGGGAATGGACATAAATCCATAACAGCAACCTCTGACATCTCAAGCATTTGACCAAGGTGGACACTAGCCATGCCGACGCATCCAAGTATCATCTTTACATATTCTGAATCATTTAAAAATCTCAATGCTTCAGGAGAAATTCTGTCAATCTGAATGTTGCAATCCTGGGCCATAGTCAGTTTGCCATTGTTCATCAAAAAATGTGTAGTGAAGCTGTCATCCTTTTTAACTTCTTTTGGTATCATGTCAAAGAAAACAGCCTGCTGCCAAGCATTGCAACGTTCTTCAGAGCGGGGATCTGTTGTTATAGTAATATTGTCTGTCAAATACAAGTTAAACCAACCAATCATACAATTTATTTCACCGTCTTGGATGGCAGTTAAGTCTACATTAAATGGTTCTGTTTGATACAATTTATCTTGAATGTCATCATAATTTTTAAAATCGATTTTGAGGACAGACTGCCCCTCGGTTATATATTTTAAATCTTTATAAGAATGTACATCCTCACAGTCATATGTTTCATTGTCAGTCATCACATGTATATTCATTGGAGGTATGTTCAATGTAGTTTTAATATCTTCTCTCAATTGATATTTTAAATTTAATGAGTTGCAATTAACACCAGCCACAAAGAACTCGGCTCTACTGGGAATGACTTTTGCACCTACAGCCATCAAGTTATCCCAAGCATGCAATAATGTTTGCAACACATGTTCTCCAAACAAGCCGGCATCAAACAACTCAGTGACTAGGACAGAGCATTTGAAACCAAGCTCTTTGGAATTCATAGCTGTGGACATCTTGTTTATAATGGGTACACTACTAATGTCATAGTCAGTTAATAAATTCTCTGCTATTTTTGTCATAACACTGGAGCCATCACATGCAGCAATGTCTAGGGGCTGGCACTCACAAGCATACAGGGTCAGTAAGCCAGTCCCAGTGCCGACATCCAACACTTGGTCCACATCTGATTTAATTGTCTCATGAATAGCGGCATGGAACAATGAGTTTCGTTTTTTGTCATTTAGCATTCGAAAATGCCATCTTTCAACAAGTAAATTTTTTACAGAATTCAAATTCTTTTCGGCATTCACAAAAGCAGAGTTTCCCTTGAGTGCTTTCTGGAAATGAGACCAAGCCTCTTCGTAATAACCGAACTTATACAAATATTTGCCAATCTCATTCAACAGGTATACATTTCTAGGAAAAATCTTAATAGCGCGACTGAAGTTAGTAAAAATATCTTCAATCTTCCCAGACGCACCCAACGTTTCATTGTATCGCATCATAACGATCTGGAATTCTGGTTCATACGTGTTTTTAATTCTGGGACTCTTTTCAAATAACGAAATATATAAATCAAAGGATTTACTAAATTGACCAACTGCCAAAAGTTGTCGTGCGTGAATCACTATATCTTCTATGCCTTCCATTTTCGAAAAAAATAGTAAAGCCTGCAAAATCTTTCCTGCGTACTGACTTTTACGGCGCACACTTTCAGTCAGCGCATTTCAAGAATCAATGATATAAATGGCTATATCTCATCGCGTTCAATATTTCAATACCAACAAATACAAATAGAATATAAATATGTCATATCATAAGATGCTTTTCACTCGAGTGACTCGAATTATTTTTATATTACTCGGACTCGAGTGAAATTTTTGACAACTCGAGTTGCGAGTGAATCGAGTTGACTCGAATTACGAGTACGTAGTACGCAGCAATTTCAGTTAAATTTGTTATCTTTTTAAAAATGCACTATTTCTGTTCTTTTGTTGAGTTTATTTAAGCTTCATTTAAGTTAATTTAAAAGCATGTTTGTGAGAACATAATACATGTATAAAATATAACAAGGGCTATGTATTACTTCACATCAAATTTTAAGCAGGGTCAAACATATGTTATTAGCGAAAATAAATTTAGTTATGAATAATTTTATCCACTTTTGATTCTCATTATCGAAGGTGGATGCTTCAATCTGACAAAAAGGCGAACACCGATATCGTGTAGTGTACTAAAAGTACTAAATGTCCAATTAACAGAAGCCGTTCGGTAACGTTACTTTTAGTACAGTGCCGAGTAACATTACTTTTTAGTACATCGTACGTGTACTACCCAAGACTATTGCCTTCGCTCTTCCCTCATCTCACTCATCTGTATTGCACCCATTGAAGAATAAGTATTACGTATAACTGGAATGCATTCAATGTGTATATATTGCGGTTAAAATATATAAAAAAATCCTAACACTAAGGGCGTAAGGGTCGGGGCGTTTGAAAGGGCGTTTGAAATTCGGACACCGGAACTGACCTGGGTTTGTACCCACATGAATTTCCGACTCTGACGTTAGGTTAGTTTTAGACAAAAATTGGTGAAGAATTACGGTGATCACGCATGACTATCCAATCCTAGTTCAAGAACAAATAAACACTTATGCATTTATTTATTCTATTTAAATAACATTGTTTTAATTACCGATTTTAGATGTAAGGAATAAGCTAGGTTTCTTCTTATTTCGAAGTTTGGCGAACATTAGGGCGACTTTTGTTCTTGACATCGCGGCTCTGAAAAGTGAACGTGTGCTCTGTCCATACCACTGGCGTAGGTTTTTTAGCCAGGACGTTCTTCTTCGATCTACACTTCGCTTTCCATGAATCTTGCCTTTTATAATTTTTTTATTTAGCAATATCTGATTTAGAATGATGAGTTTTGTATTGTTTTTGGTAACTCATCAATGATAACACTAATACATTAAAATCCATTTGAAGAAGTAATTTGCTGATGTCTGACAACAAAAACAAGATTTTTTCATTAATGTTCTAAAATCATATTTCAACATGGTTAGCATTGTCAGAGAGGGATAAAAGGTACAGTTAATAAGATCTCGCATCTCGCCCGGCTTCAGTTTTACGACAAGAGCTGAACTCAATCCTGTTCTAGTAGTACATCCATGAGTGTTACGGACCACCGTATAGGGAAATTTTTTGTTTTAAGTTTTTGTTGGCAACATTGATTTGCTGGTATTTATTAAACAAAGTAGAAGTAGACATTGCAATAAAAACCTACAATATTTTCGCGGTCATCGTTTAAAACTTTAAAAGGTCTATTAATTATGTTATTTATTCATTGTAATTATTTTCTAAAAAATGTTTTATTCCTCCATCAATGAATCAATAATGGAATGGTATTGGTACTGGTACTGGTATATCCTGTTTTAGTAACTTTGCTAAGGTATACCAGCAATACCAGTTGCAGTTGCTGTACCAATAAAGCAAACCAAACTAAACCAATAACAACCAATAATGGAGTTTGCCGGCAAGCCAGGTACATTTATCTTGTTTTAATTTACCACGTGAAAGGTAAATATGCATTTGGATGGTTTAGATAGTAATAATGTTGATAATGATTCATTCTTATGGATGTAAAACAACACATTACTTCGCCTTCGCAGATGCGATTTTGTAGTGTCATGAAGATTGGTGTAAAGAAATCAATATGGCCCTCAAGCTCGGAAAATGTAGGCTCTGCCTCAAACTTGGCGACTTTTATTCCATCTTCACTATGGATAACAACCTACAGCTCGCGGAGATGGTTATGGAATGCGCTCGAGTAAAGGTAAAATCCTTGCGATATACATTGTCTTATTTGAGTAACAATAGTGTTTTTCAAATGCCATTTTAGATTTGTAAATACGTTTTCACTCACTACAACTACGTTAATCTGTATTATAATTGCCTTTTGTCCATGTTACACAGTTCTGGTTTTGTAAAATTAACGAAAAATGGCTAATATGTCTGATGCAAGTTTAATCTGATGTAACTGCAGAAGCTAAAACAATATCAACCTTATGATTCTATATGAAATTAAATAAAAAGTATGTTCTGAGTTAAGACACGAGTTTCAGCTTAATTCTTCAATTTCATGATTAAGGTGGATTTATGAATGACAATTACTGGAGATGTGTTATTGGATAATTTATAGTCTTTATGTACTTTATTTTAAGATATATGAAAGTGATGGTCTACCAGACAAGATATGCTCAGAGTGTATACAGAAGCTTAGCAGTGCACATATATTCAAGCAGCAATGTGAAAGATCGGATCAGGAGTTGCGACGGAATTTTGTCCCTCCACCCGGTAAATACAACTGTTTTTATCTTTACTATGTACATTTACTTGCTTTATATTTGTTTGCTCCATTTTGAATGTAAAAAATTGCTATAGGGAGAGTTTGTATTGTCATTTTAGAAGATTAGGCAGTCTCATATATTAATTTAATATTCCTATGTTATATCTTTATAATTTGTATTCATACCAGGGTTCAGTGCCATACCCTCGCCCACAAACAGGCAGAGCAGTGACTCCGCTTTCTCCAACAACACAGATGTGTCCATTAAGACCCAGGTCACAACATCACCGACAGACACAAAAGTATCTCCTGCCACTCGGAGCAGAAAGCGGAGTGCGGAAAGTGTGGATAATACGTCATCCAGTGGTCAATCATATGACTATCGACCTACTTCTACTAAACGAGTAGCAGAACTTCGGGCTGCAGAGAAAAGGCAAAAAAAATCTTTAAATTCAACTTACACAGACTCTGATTATGAAGACAACAGTGGGTCCCAATTCTCGGCGGAAACTGACTCAGATGAACCATCGAAGAATGAATTCAAATGCAAAGTATGTGGCAAAGAATTTGCTTCACAAAAAAGTGTGTCTGCACATTCCAAAGTGCATTTAAGGAAAAGTTACAAAAATGTTACAGTTAATACACCTCCGCCTGTTGAGAAGAAAGAAATTGAGAATGCAAACGATATTGAGGATAAGATGGAGTGTGAGAAGTGTAACAGGAAATTTAAGTTGAAAATAATGTTGAAACGCCACCAAGAGACATGTGGTAAAGTAATAAATTCACCAATTAAAGAGTTGCAGGTGTCACTGGAGCCTATTGACTCTGTTTCCTTACAAAATAAGATCAATTGCGATATGTGTTCAACCAAATTTAAAACAATAGAGAACCTGGAGAAACACATGAGGGTTGTCCATGCGGCTGTTCTTAAACGCGATAAATATGAGCAAATAGTCGAAAACGGTGCTCCTGCTGTCCCTTGCTATTTCTGTGCGCAACCATTCGACGACTATAATGTTTATTGCAAACACTTTGATACATGTTTAGAAAAGCGAGATGTTATTATTTTCACTTGTCCCGTCTGTCGCAAAGTTTTATCTAAAACAAGCACTTATTTGCTTCATATAAAAAATATGCATTTGTCTGTTAGTGGGAATTTAGACAAGAGTGTGGACAAATCTGTTGAAGGGTCATTTGAATGTCGCATATGTAGCAAGAAGATGGTGACACAAGATCAGCTCATAAGTCATTTAGCTGGGCATATGTCCAACATGGGCGAAGAGGAAATGGCTGAAGTCAATACACGGTATGTTTGAATTGAAAATATGTTGTGGGAAGTGCTGATAGTGTCAAACGAATCCTTTATGTTCGAAACGGAAATTCAAAAACAAGTCATGTTTAATCAATCGCCAAAAAAATCATGTATTGGCATTGTTAAAAGTTTAACTTATAATAAATTTTTTATTGGATACAGGCTAAATATTTGTGTTTTTATAATCTATTCTATTTTCCAATTTCAGTGAAAGTCCTACAGACAATGCATCAGATTTAACAAACTACTCAAATCCTAATGTACCTTCTGGGCCTTTGAAGTGTAGCATGTGTGATAAACGATTCACATACAAGAAAGCCCTGGTTACACACGAGCAGAAGCACTTGGACGGAGAAATAGAGATTAAACAAGAGCCACAGGAGATGGACAGCAGTTTGCTGAGTGAATCCAACCAGCAGTCAGAGTCAGAATCTAGCCAGGAAGAGGATGACGACAATACGTGCGATATTTGTGAGAAGCATTTTTCTTACAAACGTCTCTTGATTCAGCACAAAAAGACCAAACACAATATGAGCTCGGGCACGAGGCGAGCCAAAATTAGTCTCAAAGACTGCAGCGTGAAGTGTCTCATATGTGACATAGAAATGAAAGTGAGTGCAATAAACGAGCACAACCAAAAGCACACAACTGTTAACATAAAGCCTCGTAATCTGTACACGTGTGCGGAATGCAATGAGAAGTTCAAGAGTTGCAGCTCGCTGGCCACGCACATCAAGCTCGTGCACCGATTGAAGCAGCCACAGGCGCCCAAGCTGCAGCGCGCGGAGTTGGCGGATTTTTGTGAGGTCGTCGTGACCAAGACGGAACCTCTGACCTCGGGTCAGGGCCGCGACGACCTCGTGACGGTTCCGTCGGTGCACGATTCCGCGCCACTAGTCAACCTGACTGGCTTCACCTGCCCCACCTGCGGCAAGCAGATGCCCACCTTGGTGTCGCTCAAGAGGCACATAAACTGGCATTCTAATGTCGGCAACAACATTGAAAAGATCTTGGAGTGCTTTGTCTGCAAAGAGGTAAGCATATATAGCATCCATTATTGGTCTTTAATCAGTTTTAAAGTTTTCTTCCTTTGACCCAGGTAGCCTTTAGTAAAATTTGAAAACGAGTAACCAAAATTCACATATCAACGTCTGACGTCCACCAACGTCATATCAACCTTTCAATATCTATTTGTTTCAATATCTCTTGCAGACATTCCGCTTCCAGTGTCACTATCGGGTGCACATGCGGCAACATTACAACGACACCACCTTGGATCCCGCGCTGCTCACCTGCACCATCTGCAACCGCCGGAGCAAACACCTCCGCGCCGCGCAGGCGCACATGAACTTCCACAAGCAGACGCGCTTCAAGAACAAGGATTATCAGTGCTCCATCTGCAAGAGAGTCTTCCAGTTCCGGAAGGTGTACTTGTCGCACATGGCGATACACTACAAGCGCGGTGACAGCGCCAACAACACCGTGGTCGGCATCGAGCCCGCCACCGCGCGCGCCGCCGTCGCCGGGCACACCTGCCACCACTGCGGCAAGATCTGCGACTCCGAGGTCTCGCTCAAGCACCACATCATATGGCACAAGTCCAAGACCTCACTCTTCGGCGCCCGGCACGAGTGCAACATCTGCGGTATTATGTTTACCAACAAGAGGACGCTGGAGTTGCACGTCCGATCACATTACGAGGACGACAACGGCCCCTACAAATGTCCGATATGTGGCAAAGGTTTCACTGACGAAGTCTATCACAGAAAACACGTGAAGGGACATAACTTTGACAACCAATCGCACCAGGCGAGGATAGCGAAGCTCAGGAAGGACAAAGTTAAGTGTCCCATTTGTAGCCGATTTTATCCCGACCTCGTTAAACTCATCCGGCATCTGCGGCGGACGCATCCCGAGAGCAAAATGATAAAGAACGATCCGGACGCGCCTCAGCAGAGCTACTTCTCGTGTAAACTGTGCGCCAAAGTGTTCCTCGACGAGCGCAGACTGCAACACCACGAGGAAGCCCACCTGAGGAAGCCGGAACTCTTCAAGTGCAAATTCTGTGGCAAGAAGACCATGTCGCTGAAGAATCACCGGGTACACATTAAAGGTCACTTGACACAAAAATATTTAGATGAGCCTCTCAAATGCATGCATTGCGAGGAAACCTTTACCCGAGGATACGACCTACACTACCACCTGCGCGACGCGCACGACATCACTGAGACGTGGATAGCGGAGCGCACTGAGCAGACGCTGAACGGGCCTCTCAAAGAGTTCCAGTGCTCCATCTGCCTTAAGATACTCGCAAGCAAAGGCAACTTCGAGCGGCACATTGACTACCACAACTCGCTGAGGTGCAACTACTGCTTCGACTACTTCAGCTCGCTGCGGTTCCTAGAGGGCCACCTCGCTTTTAGCTGCGAGAAGAAGAAGCTGGTCGGCGACACGGAGGTGCATCCGCGGAAAGTGAAGTGCCATATCTGTTACAAAGCTTTTCACCTTCAAGTGAAACTGGACTGTCATCTGAGAACTCAGCACAATGTTAAAGTTTGTAAAGAGGTGTCTGAAGGTAAAAAGGACATCGTTTGCGATTATTGCTTTAAAGTGTTCGAGAACGAGTACGCTCTGAGTACTCATAAGGTCTACCATCGCACGGTCGGCTTCTACGGCTGCCTGTACTGCAACCGAAAGTTCAATACGCTGACGGTGTTTAAGAAACATAAAAACCATCATTTTTCGCAGCTGAACGTTGACAACCCGACCAAGTGCGAACACTGCGATGAGACTTTTGTCGCATTTAGAGAGTTCATATACCACATGAGGGACGTCCACGGGGACGACAAGGATTGGGCCGTGATGCCCAAGGAGTCGATAGAGGAGAAGTGCCATATTTGCAACAAAACATTTTTCAATCTCCACAAACATTTGACGTATCACGAAGAGAATAGATGTAAAAAATGCTCAGAGTATTTCTATTCTCAGATCGATTACGATAATCACCTGTGCGCGATAGAGAGCGACGAAGAGGTCGACGACATGAACGAAAGTGATTCTAGACCGAAATACGAGGAGTGCTCGTTCTGTTTCAAGCCCACGACGAAGAAGAACTCGCAGCGGCTGCACGATCACATCCACAAGGTGTCGGGGTCCATCTCGTGCCGCTTCTGTCCGCTCAAGTTTAAAACTATCGACGCGTTCAACATCCACGCGTTCTCCCATCGCAGCAGAAAGTACAACAAGAAGCCGATCAAATGTCGAGAGTGCGGGGAGAAGTTCGTGCGCTACGGGCCCTTCATACGCCACATGAGGGCTGTGCACAAATGCAAGCAGAAGTTGCACTACCGTGCCATGGTACGCCCCGAGTCCTGTGTCGTCTGCGGCGACCTCTTCCCCAACCTGCACAACCACTACCGCGCGCATCTTCAGAACCAGTGCCAGCTGTGCCGCAAGTACTTCACCTCGCACAAGGTGTTCTCACTGCACCAATGCGACAAAGAGGATTCTAATCCTTCGAAAGTGTTCACCTGTGACGAGAACCTCGTAGCCCTTATTAATTCGTACACGCCTCAAGACGAGAAAGACGATGAGAAATTTTATGGGCATAGCGACGATGATGACGAGATGGTCGTGGAACCGAATGTACCTGGAACTGATTATATTACACAGGATGAGGAGAGTCAAAATTCCACAGATCTGAATATTCACGAAATGGTTCATGCGCCCATTATATCAGATGTTCTGTCGCTTTACCAGCAGAAGGAAGACACGGCGGATAATGTTGTCAACTTGGTGGACGACAACAGCGACAGTGAAGATGTTGTAAACGTCATAACTATAGATGACTGAAATATAACTGATTAGTTACATTCAATGTGGAACTGAAAGGTTCTGTGTCTTTTAAGGGTAAGTGTAATTGACCAAAGCTATCGGAAAAAACTGAAGTTTTCTCCACTATAAGTGACAAATGTTTTCGAAACTTTGTTGAAGTGTGCAGTGAAATGTTATATAAATGTATATGTTTACTGTGTAGGTACGCGTGTTAAATATGTTTAAGCCATAAATAAAGATCTTTTAAATTATTTGGATAGTTCAGTTGTAGTTTAAAGTTATCATTTATATATATTTCAGTGGTTATTTTCTGTTTTAAAATCATGTAAGCGCATCTTTTTCGTTTCTTTTTTCAAATCAAAGTCAAGGCAACTGTACTAAAGTACACCTATTTTCGAAAATACTCATCATATGGTATATTTTATATTTTTATCAATGTTTATTTCGTTATTCGTTAAAATTGATATTGCTCTTAATATAAGTTAGATTTTTTAAATTATGTACATATAATTTTAAATGCTACATTAGGCTTTTTTCATTGTGCTTTTGTTATCTTAGAAGGTTTATTTTTGTAAATTTATAATTTACCAGCTATTGGGCTGCCATATTTGTAATATAAATTAGATTGTTAGCCTTTTATGAGGTAAATACCTCCTTAAAATTTATTAAGTGGTAAAAATTATTGATGTTGTATTTGAAAGAGAATACGCAGAAAAAACTCCAATTTTGATAAATTGCACATATAAAAAATAAAACTGAAATTTCTTTTGTAGCATTAAATCATTAAAAAACACTAAACAATAGTTATAAATTTTAACCCATCGAATAATAGGATATTTTGAGTTGATTGAATAAAAAATTACACTGCTCTCAGTCTTATGCAGATTACATAGAGATCACTGCTAAGGGAGGTCTAACTATATATAGATTAAAAAATAATTTAAAAAACACTAGCTGAACAGAATTAACAAGAGTGGTCATTTGACTTTAACTAAATTGTATTTTGTATTGTAAAAAAGTATGCAAATTTTATTTTAAGATAGTATCTCATTTAAATGGGAGATACAGATTGACTGAGGAAATATCCTCGAACCTATTCTATAATTAAGTATTTTGTGTAGAAAAATCTGTTTTTCTCATAGATTTAGTTTAGACATAAATCTAATTAAATGTTATTAAATTGTCTATAAATGTGGTATTTGCTTTATTTTGTTATTCATTCCAAAATTTTGTTTTTCACAACTCTATCAGGAGTAAAATTGCCAAAGTAATAAAATCGTAAAGTCATATTGAATTTAAATAACTTGTGTTTTTTTCATGTTACCTCTGTGATTTCTACAATAAGTTGTAATACATGTTTTTTTTAATTTACTCCCGACCTGTAATTGCAAAATTCTGTAAAACTATCGATTTTTTTTAACTCGATTATTTTGGTATTAATGTTCTGAACAATATACTTTTAATCAACTTTTGTGATCATGCTTATCATTAAGTTCAAATCAGTACTGAAAAAAAAAATGTAAAATAATTCTTTAGTTATTAAATAAATATGAATTATAAAAGACATTTTTTGATTTCTAACACTATAAATACTTTTAACTAGTTGGTCCTGAATTAAAAAAGAAACGTATGAAATTGTTGTCTTTGAATGAAATAGACAAGAAACCGCGTTTTTAGGTTAAAATGCCTTAAAAATATATCAGCTAATTCTTGGCCATAACGCTTCTTTTAGTTCATTTGTGATGTCATACGTAATAATAATAATAATAAGTCTATTAGACATATCGTTTCCGGTTGTTCTCGCCTTGCGGACAGTGCATACTTGCATAGACATAACCAAGTGGCCAAGATTATCCATCAGCAACTTGCCCTTAAATATGCTCTTGTGGAATCTGAGGTACCATATTACCAATATCAGCCTACACCAGTTCTGGAAAATAGCCGTATCACGATCTACTGGGACCGATCTATTATTACGGACAGGACTATTGCTGCCAATAGACCTGATATAGTAATAATAGATCGGTCTGAGAGTTGTGTAATGTTAGTCGATGTCACTATCCCACATGACGAGAATCTCGTGAAAGCCGAAAATGAAAAGCTATTAAAATATTTGGATTTGGCTCACGAGATTACCGCCATGTGGCGTATGAAATCGACTACCATTATTCCGATAGTCGTTTCGGCACACGGGCTGATAGCGAAGAGCTTCGACCAACACCTCAAGAAGCTCTCGCTAGACAGTTGGATTAAGGGCCGGATTCAAAAGGCGGTTATTTTAGAAACCGCACGACTAGTGAGGAGGTTCCTGTCTCTGCAGCCCTGACCACTGGTTGCTTGAGTCATCGGATTCCGCAGCCGGTGGACTTACTATTTTTTTATATAATATGTTTTATTTTGTTATTTTTTTAAGAAAATCATGTGAAATGTATTATATATAAAAATAAGAGAATAAAGATATGAAGTAATAATAATAATAAGTCTTTATTCAGATAATTAATGTCACATTACATAATTGAGTTGAATATTGATACATTATAATATTAATTTTACATATTAATTTTATTTAACTCTTATTTCATTTGTTATTTATTATCTGTGTGTCCAAGTTGGACATAGGTCATACGTAATACAAGTTTTTTTAAATTTGGACTTGCTTTTCGTGTCGATCATACGGCGTTGTTGCATCTATTTAGTCGAAGGCTTTTCCAAAAGGTGTAGTACAATAATACAAAATGTAATTAATGATCGTTTATTTAATCAACATAGTGTAGAGGTGGTTATACTCGGTTAGTCTCGTAAGCCAGCACAACCTCGCACACAAAACATTAAATACAAAACATAAACTTTACTCGAACATTATAAAAATAGCTATGCGTCCTTTTACAATGTACAAAGATACGCTACGTTACATATAGACCTGCTCAGGCGAGCGGTAGAGGGCACCACATCACAGACGCAGCTTTGTTTTTGAACACCAACAATGGCGACCTCTGTTGATACGTGTTCAGATTTTGGAGGTATTCAGAAGTTTTAGAACACAATAGAAAACATTCACTCAGTCCTATTTTTAAACAAATGATTTGATAATAACTTCTATTTTTGTATACGATTTTACACGTAAGAAAGTATTTAGGGTTAACCAAACAAACTGAATTCATAGTAGATTTACAATTTTACCATATAGATCAAGCGGTATACAATGAATGAATAAAAAAATGAACATGAGATAAAAACATTTGGCACTTATTAAAAATCAAGTAAAGTACAACTAATTGTTTTGTTCTAATTTGTTCACATAATCATAATTACCTCCAAAATATAAACATACATATAATTTAGATGATGGTTTGTTACAACTCATAGCCTAGTTATGAAATGTTTGAAGTTACGAAGTTAGAGTCGTCCCGTATCAGCTACATCGGAAAAACGGTTAAATACTAACTAAAATTTATTTCTTTACCATGACACTAAATTAACAATACGGCGTTATGGTAGGGCGCAGTTAAGCGACTGCCCAGGGCGCCGTAGATAAAATTCCCAGGGCGCCGTAGAAAAAACGCCCAGGACACTAGTAGAAATAAACCCAATACTAATTAATTACATGTCCGTATTCCCGAGGTTGCTTGCTCATTTGACAAGAATACTTTTATCATTATATAATTAAAAATGTTCTTCTAAAACAAATATCTTCCATGAATGTATCTATTTATCTATGGGCGGCTGGATAGGAACTAATGTTGAAATAAATAGGATGAAAAAGCAGGTTTCTGAACTACTGACTTAGACATAGTTAGAACTTTTACCGTCTGCAATAAAATAACTAAATAGTACTAAATTTAACGTGTGAAATGTTTTATATTTCTTTTTATGTATAAAACATTAAAAATATTAAATACAAGACAGCTTGCATCGTGATGCCAATACGCGAACGACTCCAACGACGAGGTAAAATACAACAAAAATAGCAAAGTCGCTCAACCGTTGTTTACAACATCTGTGATAGTAAAAACTTAAAAATAATTATTGCTTAGCGTATTACTTGAAAAATTATTATAATAGTACTGTCGGGAAGAATTATTAGTATATGGGGAATCGTGCGTTATAACATTCTATAGTACAAAGTATTTGAACATGAACTACTTATTATTAAACTGTTAATATATTCAAATATCTCAGCGGCTCGGTACATCGTACGAGTCCCTGTGTATTAGAGGTGTAGCAGAGCACAACGCAGTGACACCGAGCCGCCAAAACTATTGAAACGGCCTATACAAATTATACAATCACGTTCTTCAGTCGTCCACCTTCCGAAAAACTATGTACACATTTACATGGGAACTACAAAGATTTACATCAAAAAAACGTTATATAAATAAAAATTTCTTATAAACTACCGAATACATAAAAATATACATTTGTTTAAGACACATTTTACAGTATTTAATTTTGGAAATGTTTTAAAGTCCATCGAATTACACTAGTAAAGGAAAGAATTTAAAAAAAAATATAACCGCGCCAGACAATGTTTGAAAGGATTTATTAAATTATTCTATAAAATGTTTAGACCCAATCAATACTAAAAATTTGTCTAAGTTTTGCCCGGATTACATTTCTCCAGGCCAGCGATCGCTACAATGTATATAGTGTGGGTTTTATATTATTCCAGTTGTATTTCAACGCTGATTGCTGGACTGGAATAATGTAAATCGGGCATTATGCAAAATATTTTTTTACAACAAAGAGTATATAAATGCATGAAGTTAAAAGAAGAATAGAATACATAAAAAATTGAGAATAAGAGCAAAATACAATAAAATATGAAATGAATTTCAATTTTATAAGACTGTCAAAATTTGTTATTTGCGTCCAATCAACGATCCTTCTTTTACAAAACTAAATGGAAATAATGTATAACGACAATAAAAGATGTTTTTTCTAAAATTAAAAAAAAAGATACGCGATTTCATTCTTGAATTTTTGTATGATGAACTTTGACATTAAAAATATGAAATGAAATATTTACTACTGATACCACTATTATAAAGAAAAAAAATCCATTGAATAATTACTATCTATTCTACTATTTTAAGAATAAATGACTTTGCACCTTTTCAATAACAATAATACTAAATAAAAATACTTAAAAAAATTGTGGTGTAACGGAACGCAAGAGGCCATAGAGTGTGTAATGTTTCAGACTTGTCAGAGCTCTTTATACAAAAATCTAAGCTTTTTACTACTGTGGAGGTAGTAAATATATTTTTACATTGAGCGACCCAGTGCCCTACATAAGACACTTGCTCGTAGCTTATTATAATTATTATGCCTATATATCACGCAAGTATTATCGAATACAATCGATTGTGATGTCTGAATGGTCCATTCATATATATGAATAAAACATCGTTTGATCTGAACAATACTGGACCATGGAAGAATTGTTTCAATATAATAAGAGTAAGACTCTAGTTTAATGACGTCACAGATTGTATAGCGTACATCGTAAATCGTTTCATTAAAACGATATTAACATATTGATACTTCGCTTCTCTGTAACACGCATGCAAATGAAACGAAATAAAGAAAATCCCTTTTATGATAGGAAATAATTACGATTACACAATAATTATTATAAATAAATTAACATATTTATCAATTTCAGCTGTTCGCAGTTGTGTCGATATGATGCGACGAAAATGATTTGTAAATCTTTCGCCGACAATGCCGGCGAATTATCGCAGTGTCGGCATAAGAATCATGTCGTTTAACGCCGTCAAGCTGTCGGCATTGAGAGCCTTATGACGCAGTATTGTCGGGGTAGTGACGTCAC